>NW_022437222.1:0-135420 GCF_009761245.1 Sapajus apella
AAACACGTTGCTTCTAAAAGCTGGGAGTGGATATTCCTGAGTGAATGAGAGTATATTATGTAATGGGAAATATCTGAGAGTAAAACGAAAACGGAGCTATATAGCAGAATGATTGTCAAATCATGTAATCAACATACAGAGTGAAACAGATTTGTGAATACAGCAGTTCAGAAACCCTTCCTTTGTGGAGTGTGGGAACAGATGTTTTCAGCCAATTAAATGTGTATAACAATTAGCGGTAAGATCAATTCTGAACGATTGCAGAACCGTATAAATCAAAGTGCTCTGCTGTGTGTTTGTTCACCATAGGAAGTTGCATCTATGTTTAGATTTATCGAGATAGAAACACGATTCTTCTAAAAGCTGGGAGTGGATATTCCTGAGTGAATGGGAGCATAGGATGTAATGGGAAATATCTGCCTCTAAAACCAAAACGGAGCTATCTAGCAGGACGACTGTCAAAGCGTAGATTCAACTTGCAGAGTTAAACTGATGTGTGAATGTAGCAGTTCCGAAACTCTTTCTTTAGAGAGTGTAGAAACAGATATTTCCAGCCATATACAGGCATATAAGAAATAGCGGTAAGATCAAAGCTAAAACACTGGAGAAACGTATATATCAAACTGCTCTGCTCTGTGTTCCTTCACCTTAGTAAGTTGTATCTATGTTTAGATTCATCGAGTTAGAAACACGTTTCTTCTAAAAGCTGCGTTTGGATATTCCTGATTGAATGGGAGTATACGATGTAATGGGAAATATCTGGGTGTAAAACGAAAACGGAGCTTTCTAGCAGAATGATGGTCAAAGCGTACATTCAACTTACAGAGTAAAAGTAATGTGTGAATGTTGCAGTTCAGAAACCCTTTCTTTGTAGTGTGTAGAAACAGATATTTTCAGCCATATACAGGTACATAACACTTAGAGGTAAGATCAAGTCTGAAACACTGGAGAAAGGTATATATCAAACTGCTCTGCTGTGTCTTCGTTCACCTTAGGAAGTTTCTTGTATGTTTAGATTCTTCGAATTAGAAGCACGTTTCTTCTAGAAGCGGCGTTTGGATATTCCTGAGTGAATGGGATTATAGGATGTAATGGGAAATATCTGGCTCTAAAACCAAAACGGAGCTATATCGCAGAATGATTGTCAAAGAGTACATTCAACTTAGAGAGTTAAGCTGATGTGTGTATGTAGCAATTCATCAATCCTTTCTTTGGAGATTGTAGAAACAGATATTTCCAGCAATATATAGATGTATAAGAATTAGCGGTAAGATCGAGTCTAAAACACGCAGGGAACGCATATGTCAAACTGCTGTGCTGTGTCTTCGTTCACCTTAGGAGGTTTCATCTATGTTTAGATTCATCGACTTAGAAACACCTTTCTTCTAAAAGCTACGTTTGGATATTCCTGAGTGAATGGGAGTATTGGATGCAATGGGAAATATCTGGCTCTAAAACAAAAACGGAGCTATCTAGCAGAACGATTGTCAAAGAGGACATTCACCTTACAGAGGTAAACTGATGTGTGAAAGTAGCAGTTCAGAAACCCTTTCTTTGGGGAGTGAGGAAACAGATATTTTTAGCCATATACATGTATATAACAATTAGCGGTAAGATCAAGTCTGAAACACTGCAGAAAGGTATATATCAAAGTGCTCTGCTGTGTGTTCGTTCACCTTAGGAAGTTGCATCGATTCTTAGATTCATCGAGTTAGAAACATTTTTTTTCTAAGAGCTGCGTTTGGATATTCCTGAGTGAATGGGAGTATAGGAAGTAATGGGAAATATCTGGCTCTAAAACAAAAACGGAGCTATCTAGCAGAATGATCGTCAAAGTGTACATTCAATTTACAAAGTTAAACTGATGTGTGAATGTAGCAGATCAGAATCCCTTTCTTTGGAGAGTGTAGAAACAGATATTTCCAGCTACATACAGGCATATGAGAATTAGCGGTAATATGGAGTCTAAAACACTGAGGAAACGTATACATCAAACTGCTCTGCTGTGTGTTCATTCACCTTAGGATGTTGCAACTATGTTTAGATTCACCGAGTTAGAAACATGTTTCTTCCAAAAGCTGCGTTTGGATATTCCTGAGTGAATGGGAGTATAGGATGTAATGGGAAATATCTGGCTCTAAAACAAAAACGGAGCTAACTAGCAGAATGATTGTCAAAGCGTACATTCAATTTACAGAGTTAACGTGATGTGTGAATGTAGCAGGTCAGAAACACTTTACTTGGAGAGTATAGAAACAGATATTTCCAGCCATATAAAGACATAAAATAAATAGTGGTAAAATGAAGCCTAAAACACTGGTGAAACGTATTTGTCAAAATGTTCTGCTGTGTGATCCTTCACCTTAGGAATTTGAATCTCTGTTTAGATTCATCGAGTTAGAAACACTTTTCTTCTAAAAGCTGCGTTTGGATATTCCTGAGTGAATGGGAGTATAGGATGTAATGGGAAATATCTGGCTCTAAAATCAAAACAGATATATGTAGCAGAATGATTGTCAAAGCGCACATTCAACTTTGCAGAGTTAAAGTGATGTGTGACTGTAGCAGTTCAGAAACCCTTTCTTTAGAGAGTGTAGACAGAGATATTTCCAGCCATATACAGGCATGCAAGAAATAGCAGTAAGGTGAAGTCTGAAACACTGGAGAAACGTGTATATCAAACTGCTCTGCTCTGTGTTCGTGCACCTTAGAAATTTGCATTTATGTTTAGATTGATCCAGTTAGAAAGACGTTTCTTCTAAAAGTTTCGTTTGGATATTCCTGAGTGAATGGGAGTAAAGGATGTAATGGGAAATATCTGGCTCTAAAACAAAAACGGAGCTATGGTGCAGAATGGTTGTAAAAGTGTACATTCCACTTTCAGAGTTACACTGATGTGTGAATGTAGCAGTTGAGAAACCCTTTCTTTGTAGAGTGTAGAAAAAGATATTTTCAGCCATGTACAGGTATATAACAATTAGCGGTAAGATCAAGTCTGAAATACTGGAGAAACGTATATATCAAACTGCTATGCTGTGAGTTAGTTCACTTTAGGAAGTTGCATCTATGTTTAGATTCATCGAGTTAGAAACACGTTTCTTCTAAAAGCTGCGTTTGGATATTCCTGAGTGAATGGGAGTATAGCATGTAAAGGGAAATATCTGGCTCTAAAACCAAAACGGAGCTATCTATCAGAATGATTGTCAAAGCGTACATTCAACTAACACAGTTAAACTGATGTGTCAATGTAGCAGTTCAGAAACCGTTTCTTTGGAGAGTGTGGAAACAGATATTTCCAGCCATATAAAGGCATATGAGAAATAGCAGTGAAATCAAGTCTAAAACACTGGAGAAACGTATTTATCAAACAGCTCTGCTGTGTTTTCATTCACGTTAGGAAGTTGCATCTATTTTTAGATACATCGACTTAGAAGCACGTTTCTTCTAAAAGTTTTGTTTGGAGATTCCTGAGTGAATGGGAGTATAGGATGTAATGGGAAATATCTGGCTGTAAAACCAAAACGGAGCTATCTAGCAGATTGATTGCCAGAGCATACATTCAACTTACAGAGTAAACCACATGTGTGAATGCAGCACTTCAGAAAACCTTTCCTTGGAGAGTGTAGATAAAGATATTTCCAGCTATATACAGGCATAAGAGAATTAGCGGTAAGATCAAGTCTAAAACACTAGAGAAACATATATATCAAACTGCTCTGCTGTGTGTTCGTTCACATTAGGAAGTTGCATCTATCGTTAGATTCATCGAGTTAGAAACACGTTTCTTCTAAAAGTTGGGAGTGGATATTCCTGAGTGAACTGGAGTATTTGATGTAATGGGTAATATCTGGGTGTAAAACGAAAACGGAGCTATCTAGCAGAATGATTGACAAACCATATATAGAATTTACATAGTTAATCTGATGTGTGAATGTATCAGTTTTGAAACCCTTTCTTTGGAGATGTGTAGAAACAGATCTTTTCAGCCATATTCAGGTATATAACAATTACCGGTAAGATAAAGTCTGAAACACTGGATAAACGTATGTATCATACTGCTCTGCTGTGTGTTCGTTCACCTTAGGAAGCTGCATCTATGTTTAGATTCATCGAGTTAGAAACACGTTTCTTCTAAAAGCTGCGATTGGATATTCCTGAGTGAATGGGAGTATTGGATGTAATAGGAAATATCTGACTCTAAAACCAAACGGAGCTATATAGCAGAATGAATGTCAAAGCATACTTTCAACTTTCCGAGTAAACCTCATGTGTGAATGTAGCACTGCAGAAACCCTTTCTTTGGAGAGTGTAGAAAGAGATACGTCCAGCTATATACAGGCATATGAGAGTTAGCGATATGATCAGGTCTAAAACACTGGAGGAACGTGTATATCAAACTGCTCTGCTGTGTGTTCATTCACCTTAATAAGTTGCATCTATGTGTAGATTCATTGAGTTAGAAACATGTTTCTTCTAAAAGCTGGGAGTGGATATTCCTGAGTGAATGGGAGTATAGGATGTAATGGGAAATATCTGACTCTAAATCCAAAACGGAGCTATCTAGCAGATTGATTGTCAAAGCATACATTCAACTTACAGAGTAAACCACATGTGTGAATGCAGCACTTCAGAAAACCTTTCTTTGGAGAGTGTAGAAACAGATATTTCCAGCTATATGCAGCCATATGAGAATTATTGGTAAGTTCGAGTCTAAAACACTGGAGATATATATATATCAAAGTGCTCTGCTGTGTGTTCGTTCTCCTTAGGAAGTTGCATCTATGTTTAGATTTATCGACTTAGAAACACGTCTCTTCTAAAAGCCGCGTTTGTACATTCCTGAGTGAATGGAATTATAGGATGTAATGGGAGATATCTGGGTCTAAAACGAAAACGGTGCTGTGTAGCTGAATGATTGTCAAAGTGTACATACAACTTACAGAGTTAAACTGATGTGTCAATGTAGCAGTTCAGAAACCGTTTCTTTGGAAAGTGTAGAAACAGACATGTCCAGCCACATACAGGCATACAAGAAATAGCGGTAAGATGAAGTCTAAAACACTGGAGAAACGTGTATATTAAACTGCTCTGCTGTGTGTTCGTTCACCTTAGGAAGTTGCATCTATGTTTAGATTCATTGACTTAAAAGCACGTTTCTTCTAAAAGCTGCGTTTGGATATTCCTGAGTGAATGAGAGTATAGGATATAATGTTAAATACCTGGCTCTAAACAAAAACGGAGCTATGTAGCAAAATGATTGTCAAAGTGTATATTCAACTTACAGAGTTAAACTGATGTGTGAATGTAGCCGTTCAAAAACCCTATCTTTGGAGAGTGTAGAAGCAGATATTTTCAGCCATATAAAGATATATAACAATTAGCTGTAAGATCAAGTCTGAAACACTAGAGAAAAGCATATATCAAAGTGCTGTGCTGTGTGTTCGTTCTCCTTAGGATGTTGCATCTATGTTTAGATTCATCGACTTAGAACCACGATTCTTCTAAAAGCTGCTTTTGGATATTCCTGAATGAATGGGAGTATAGGATATAATGGGAAATATCTGGCGCTAAAACAAAAGCGGAGCTATCTAGCAGAATGATTGCCAAAGCGTACATTCAACTTACAGAGGTAAACTGATGTGTGAATGTAGCAGTTCAGAAACCCTTTCTTTGGAGAGTGTAGAAACAGATATTTTAAGCCATATAAACGTATATAACAATTAGCGGTAAGATGAAGTCTGAGACACTGGAGAAACATATATAACAAACTGCTCTGCTGTGTCTTCGTTCACCTTTGGAAGTTGCATGTATGTTTAGATTCATCGAGTTAGAAACACTTTTCTTCTAAAAGCTGGGAGTGGATATTCCTGAGTCAATGGGAGTATATTATGTAATGGGAATTATCTGGGTGTAAAATAAAAACGGAGCTATCTAGCAGAATACTTGTCAAAGCATATATTCAAGTTACAGTGTTAATCTGAAGTGTGAATGTAGCAGTTCAGAAACCCTTTCTTTGTAGAGTGTAGAACAGATATTTTCAGCCTTATACAGGTATATAACAATTAGCGGTAAGAGCAAGTCTGAAACACTGGAGATACGTATATATCAAACTGCTCTGCTGTGTGTTCGTTCACCATAGGAAGTTGCATCTATGTTTAGATTTATCGAGTTAGAAACACGTTTCTTCAAAAAGCTGCTTTTGGATATTCCTCAGTGAATGGGAGTATAGGATGTATAATAGGAAATATCTGACTCAAAAACCAAAACGAAGCTATATAGCAGAATGAATGTCAAAGCATACATTCAACTTACAGAGTAAACATCATGTGTGAATGTAGCAGTTCAGAAACCCTTTATTTGGAGACTGTAGGAACAGATATTTCCAGGTATGTACAGGCATAGGAGAATTATCTGTATGATCAAGTCTAAAACACTAGAGAAACGTATATATCAAACTGCTCTGCTGTGTGTTGGTTCTCCTCAAGAAGTTGCGTCTCTGTGTAGATTCATCAAGTTAGAAACACGTTTCTTCTAAAAGCTGGGAGTGGATATTCCTGAGTGAACGGGAGCATAGGATGTAATGGGAAATATCTGGCTCTAAAACCAAAACGGAGCTATCTAGCAGAACCACTGTCAAAGCATAGATTCAACTTGCAGAGTTAAACTGATGTGTGAATGCAGCAGTTCTGAAACTCTTTCTTTTGAGTGTTTAGAAACAGATATTTCCGGCCATATACAGGCATATAAGAAATAGCGGTAAGATCAAGGATAAAACACTGGAGAAACGTATATATCAAACTGCTCTGCTCTGTGTTCCTTCACCTTAGGAAATTGCATCTATGTGTAGATTCATCGTGTTAGAAACAAGTTTCTTCTTAAAGCTGTGTTTGGATATTCCTGAGTGAATGGGAGTATAGGATGTAAAGGGAAATATCTGGATCCAAAACCAAAACGGAGCTATGTAGCAGAATGATTGTCAAAGCGTACATTCAACTTACAGAGGTAAACTGATGTGTGAATGTAGCACTTCAGAAAAGTTTCCGTTGGAGATTGTAGAAAGAGATATTTCTAACCATATACAGGTCTAAAAGAATAAGCGGTATATTGAGACTAAAACACTGGAGAAATGTATATATCAAACTGCTCTTCTATGTGTTCGTTCAACTTAGAACGTTGCATCTGTGTTTAGATTCATCGAGTTAGAAACACGTTTCTTCTAAAAGCTGCGTTTCGAAATTCCTGAGTGAATGGCAGTATAGAATATAATGGGAAATATCTGGCTCCAAACCCAAAACGGAGCTATCTAGCAGAATGACTCTGAACGCGTAGATTCAACTTACAGAGTTAAACAGGGGGGTGAATGTAGCAGTTCAGAAACCCTTTCTATGGAGAGTGTAGAAACAGATACTTTCAGCCTTATACAGGTATACAACAGTTAGTGGTAAGATCAAGTCTGAAAGATTGCAGAAACGTATAAATCAAAGTGCTCTGCTGTGTGTTCGTTCAACTTAGGAAGTTGCATCTATGTTTAGATTCATCGAGTTAGAAACACGTTTCTTCTGAAAGCTGCGTTTGGATATTCCTTAGTGAATGGGAGTACAGGATGTAATGGGAAATATCTGGCTCTAAAACCAAAACGGAGCTATCTAGCAGAATGGTTGTCAAAGTGTAAATTGAAAATACAGAGGTAATCTGATGTGAGAATGTAGCAGCAGTTCAGAAACCCTTTCTTTCTGGAGTGTAGAAACAGATATATCGAGCCATATACAGGTATATAAGAATTAGTGGTGAGATCGAGCCTAAAACACTGGAGAAACGTATATATCAAACTGCTCTGCTGTGTGTCCGTTCACCTTAAGAAGTTGAATCTATGTTTAGATTCATCGACTTCGAAGCAAGTTTCTTCTAAAAGCTGCGTTTGGATATTCTTGAGTGAATGGGAGTATATGATGTAATGGGAAATACCTGGCTCTAAAACTAAAACGGAGCTATCTAGCAGAATGATTGTCAAAGCGTATATTCAACTTACATAGTTAAACTTATGTGTCAATGTAGCAGTTCAGAAACCCTTTTTTGGAGAGTGTAGACACAGATATTTCAAGCCACATAAAGGCATGTAAGAAATAGCGGTAAGGTCAAGTGTAAAACAATTGAGAATCGTATATATCAAACTGCTCTGCTGTGTGTTCCTACACCTTAGGAAGTTGCATCTATGTTTAGATTCATCGAGTTAGAAACACCTTTCTTCTAAAAACTGGGAGTGGATATTCCTGAGTGAATGGGAGTATTTATGTAATGGGAAATATCTGGGTGTAAAGTGAAAACGGAACTATCTAGCAGAATGATTGTCAAAGCATATATTCAACTTACATAGTTAATCTGATGTGTGAATGTAGCAGATCAGAAACCCTTTCTTTGGAGAGTGTAGAAACAGATACTGTCAGCCATATACAGGTATACAACAATTAGCGGTAAGATCAAGTCTGAAACACTGCAGAAACGTATATATCAAAGTGCTCTGCTGTGTGTTCATTCACCTTAGGAAGTTGCATCTATGTTTAGATTCATCGACTTAGACCACGTTTCTTCTGAAAGCTGCGGTTGTATATTCCTGAGTGAATGGGAGTATAGGATGTAATGGGAAATATCTGGCTCTAAAACAAAAGGGGAGCTGCCTAGCAGAATGATTGTCAAAGCCTACATTCAACTTACAGAGTTAAAAAGATGTGTGAATGTAGGATTTCAGAAACCCTTTCTTAGGAGAGTGTAGAAACTGATATTTCCAGCCATATAGAGGCATATAGGAAATAGCGGTAAAATCAATCGAAAACACTATAGAAACTTATTTGTCAAACTGCTCTGCTGTGTGTTCGTTCACCTTCGGAAGTTGCATCTATGTGTAGATTCATCGAGTCAGAAACACGTTTCTTCTAAAAGCTGCGTTTGGAGTGAATGGGAGTATAGGATGTAATGGGAAATATCTGGCTCTAAAAAAAAACGGAGCAATCTAGCAGAACGATTGTCAAAGCGTACATTCAACTTACAGAGGTAAACTTATGTGTGAATGTAGCAGTTCAGAAACCCTTTCTTTGGAGATTGTAGAAACAGATATTTCCAGCAGTATACAGGTATATAAGATTTATCGGTAAGATCGAGTGTAAAACACTCAGGAAACGCATATATCAAACTGCTCTGTTGTGTGTTCGTTCACCTTAGCAAGTTGCAACTATGTTTAGCTTCATCGAGTTTAAACACGCTTTTTCTAAAAGCTTCGTTTGGATATTCCTGAGTGAATGGGATTATAGGATGTAATGGGAAATATCTGGCTCTAAAATCAAAACGGAGCTATGAAGCAGAATGGTTGTCAAAGAGTAGATTGAACTTGCAGAGTTAAACTTAGGTGTGAATGTAGCAGTTAAGAAACCCTTTCTTTGGAGATTGTAGAAACAGATATTTCCAGCAATATTTAGATGTATAAGAATTAGCCGTAAGATCGAGTCTAAAACACGGGGGAAACGTATGTATCAAACTGCTCTGCTCTGTCTTGGTTCACCTTAGGAAGTTTCATCTATGTTTAGATTCATCGATATGAAACACATTTCTTCTAAAAGCTACATTGGGATATTCCTGGGTGAATGGGAGTATTGGATGCAATGGGAAATATCTGGCTCTAAAACCAAAATGGAGCTATCTAGCAGAATGACTGTCAAAGCGGACATTCACCTTACAGAGGTAAACTGAAGTGTGAAAGTAGCTGTTCAGAAACCCTTTCTTTGGGGAGTGAGGAAACTGATATTTTAGCCATATACATGTATATAACAATTTGCGGTAAGATCAAGTCTGAAACACTGCAGAAACTTATATATCAAAGTGCTCTGCTGTGTGTTCGTTCACCTTAGGAAGTTGCATCGATTTTTAGATTCAACGAGATGGAAACACGTTTCTTCTAAAAGCTGCGTTTGGATATTCCTGAGTGAATGGGAGTATAGGATGAAATAGGAAATATCTGACTCTAAAACCAAAACGGAGCTATATAGCAGAATGATTGTCAATGCATACATTCAACTTACAGAGTAAACCTCATGTGTGAATGTAGCACTTCAGAAACCCTTTCTTTGGAGAGTGTAGAAACAGATATTTCCAGCTATATACAGGCATATGAGAATTAGCGGTAATATCGAGTCTAAAACACTGAGGAAACGTATATATCAAACTGCTCTGCTGTGTGTTCGTTCCCCTTAGGAAGTTGCATCTATTCGTATATTCATCGAGTTAGACACACATTTCTTCCAAAAGCTGCGTATGGATATTCCTGAGTGGATGGGAGTATAGGATGTAATGGGAAATATCTGGCTCTAAAACAAAAACGGAGGTATCTAGCAGAATGATTGTCAAAGCCCACCTTCAACTTGCAGAGTTAAAGTGATGTGTGACTGTAGCAGTTCAGAAACCCTTTCTCTAGAGAGTGTAGAGAGATATTTCCAGCCATATGCAGACATATAAGAAATAGCGGTAAGATGAAGTCTAAAACACTGGAGAAACGTATATATCAAACTGCTCTGCTCAGTGTTCGTTCACCTTAGAAAGTTGCATCTATGTTTAGATTCATCCAGTTAGAAACACGTTTCTTCCAAAAGCTGCGTATGGATATTCCTGAGTGAATGGGAGTATAGGATGTAATGGGAAATATCTGCGTCTAAAACCAAAACGGAGCTATCTAGCGGAACGACTGTCAAAGCGTAGATTCAACTTACAGAGTTAAACTTATGTGTCAATGTAGCAGTTCAGAAACCCTTTCTTTGGAGAGTGTAGAAACAGATATTTTCAGCCATATTCAGGTATATAACAATCAGCGGTAAGACCAATTCTGAAACATTGTTGAAACGTAGATATCAAACTGCTCTGCTCTGTGTTCATTCACCTGAGGAAGTTGCATGTATGTTTAGATTCATCGACTTTGAAGCACGTTTCTTCTAAAAGCTGCGTTTGTATATTCCTGAGTGAATGGGAGTATAGGATGTAATGGGAAATATCAGGCTCTAAAACAAAAGGGGAGCTGTCTAGCAGAATGATTGTCAAAGCGTAGATTCAACTTACAGAGGTAAACTTATGCGTGAATGTAGGAGTTCAGAAACCCTTTCTTTGGAGATTGTAGAAACAGATATTTCCAGCAGTATACAGGTATATAAGAATTAACGGTAAGATCGAGTGTAAAACACTCAGGAAACGCATATATCAGACTGCTCTGTTGTGTGTTCGTTCACCTTAGGAAGTTGCATCTGTGTTTAGATTCATCGAGTTAGAAGCACTTTTCTTCTAAAAGCTGCGATTGGATATTCCTGAGTGAATGGGAGTATAGGATGTAATGGGAAATATCTGACTCTAAAACCAAAACGGAGCTATATAGCAGAATGATTGTCAAAGCGTACATTCAACTTGCAGAGTTAAACTGATGTGTGAATGTACCAGTTCAGAAACCCTTTCTTTGGGGAGTGTGGAAACAGATATTTTCAGCCATATACATATATATAATAATTAGCGGTAAGATCAAGTCTGAAACACTGCAGAAACGTATGTATCAAAGTGCTCTGCTGTGGTGTTCGTTCTCCTTAGGAATTTGCATCTATGTTTAGATTCATCGAGTTAGAAACACGTTTCTTCTAAAAGCTGCGTTTGGATATTCCCGAGTGAATGGGAGTATAGGATGTAATGGGAAATATCTGGCTCTAAAACCAAAACAGATCTATGTAGCAGAATGATTGTCAAAGCGTACTTTCAACTTGCAGAGTTAAACTGATGTGTGACTGTAGCATTTCAGAAACCCTTTCTGTGGAGAGTGTAGAAACAGATATTTCCAACCATATACAGACATATAAGAAATAGCGGTAAGATGAAGTCTAAAACACTGGAGAAACGTCTATATCAAACGGCTCTGCTGTGTGGTCATTCACGTTAGGAAGCTGCATCTATATTTAGATACATCGACTTAGAAGCACGTTTCTTCTAAAAGTTGCGTTTCGATATTCCTGAGTAAATGGGAGTATAGGATGTAATGGGAAATATCTGGCTTTAAAACGAAAACGGAGCTGTCTAGCAGATTGATTGTCAAAGCATACATTCAACTTACAGAGTAAACCACATGTGTGAATGCAGCACTTCAGAAAACCTTTCTTTGTAGAATGTAGAAACAGATATTTCCAGCTATATGCAGCCATATGAGAATTAACTGTAAGATCGAGTATAAAACACTGGAGATATATATATATATATATATATATATATATATATATATATCAAACTGCTCTGCTGTCTGTTCATTCACCTTATGAAGTTGCATCTATGTTTAGATTTATCGAGTTAGAAACACCTTTCTTCTAAAAACTGGGAGTGGATATTCCTGAGTGAATGGGAGTATAATATGTAATGGGAAATATCTGGCTGTAAAATGAAAACGGAGCTATCTAGCAGAATGATTGTCAAAGCATATATTCAACTTACATAGTTAATCTGATGTGTGACTGTAGCAGTTCAATAACCCTTTCTTTGGAGAGTGTAGAAACAGATATTTGCAGCCATATTCAGGTATATATCAATTAGTGGTAAGATCAATTCTGAAACACTGGAGAAACGTATATATCAAACTGCTCTGCGGTGTGTTCGTTCTCCTTAGTAAGTTGCATCTATGTTTAGATTCATCGAGATACAAACACGTTTCTTCTAAAAGATGCGTTTGGATATTCCTGAGTGAATGGGAGTATAGGATGTAATGGGAAATATAGGCTCTAAAACAAAGACGGAGCTATCCAGCAGAATGAGTGTCAAAGTGCAGATTCAACTTACAGAGTTAAACAGGTGGGTGAATGTAGCAGATCAGAAACCCTTTATTGGAGAGTGTAGAAACAGATACTGTCAGCCATATACAGTTATACAACAATTAGCAGTAAGATCAAGTCTGAAACACTGGAGAAACGTATATATCAAATTGCTCTGCTGTGTGTTCATTCACCTTCGTAAGTTGCATCTATGTGTAGATTCATCGAGTCAGAAACACGTTTCTTCTAAAAGCTGCGTTTGGAGTGAATGGGAGTATAGGATGTAATGGGAAATATCTGGCTCTAAAAAAAAAAAAACGGAGCAATCTAGCAGAATGATTGTCAAAGCGTACATTAAACTTACGGTGGTAAACTTAGGTGTGAATGCAGCAGTTCAGAAACCCTTTCTTTGGAGATTGTAGAAACAGATATTTCCAGCAGTAAACAGGTATATAAGATTTATCGGTAAGATCGAGTCTAAAACACGGAGGAAACATATATATCAAACTGCTCTGCTGTGTCTTCATTCACCTTAAGAAGTTTCATCTATGTTTAGATTCATCGACTTAGAAACACCTTTCTTCTAAAAGCTACGTTTGGATATTCCTGAGTGAATGGGAGTATTGGATGCAATGGGAAATATCTGGCTCTAAAACCAAAACGGAGATATCTAGCAGAACGATTGTCAAAGCGTACATTCACCTTACAGAGGTAAACTGAAGTGTGAAAGTAGCTGTTCAGAAACCCTTTCTTTGGGGAGAGAGGAAACTGATATTTCTAGCCATATACATGTATATAACAATTAGCGGTAAGATCAAGTCTGAAACACTGCAGAAACGTATATATCAAAGTGCTCTGCTGTGTGTTCTCTCACCTTAGGAAGTTGCATCGATTTTTAGATTCATCGAGTTAGAAACACGTTTCTTCTAAAAGCTGCGCTTGGATATTCCTGAGTGAATGGGAGTATAGGATGTAATAGGAAATATCTGAATCTAAAACCAAAACGGAGCTATCTAGCAGAATGATTGTCAATGCATACATTCAACTTACAGAGTAAACCTCATGTGTGAATGTAGCACTTCAGAAACCCATTCCTTGGAGAGTGTAGAAACAGATATTTCCAGCTATATACACGCATATGAGAATTAGCGGTAATATCGAGTCTAAAACACTGAGGAATCGTATATATCAAACTGCTCTGCTGTGTGTTCCTTCACCTTAGGAAGTTGCATCTATGTTTAGATTCATCGACTTCGAAGCAAGTTTCTTCTAAAAGCTGCGTTTGGATATTCCTGAGTGAATGGGAGTATAAGATGTAATGGGAAATACCTGGCTCTAAAACTAAAACGGAGCTATCTAGAAGAATGATTGTCAAAGCGTATATTCAACTTACATAGTTAAACTTATGTGTCAATGTAGCAGTTCAGAAACCCTTTTTTGGAGAGTGTAGACACAGATATTTCCAGCCACATAAAGGCATGTAAGAAACAGCGGTAAGATCAAGTCTAAAACAATTGAGAATCGTATATATCAAACTGCTCTGCTGTGTGTTCGTTCACCTTAGGAAGTTGCATCTATGTTTAGATTCATCGAGTTAGAAACACATTTCTTCTAAAAGCAGGGGGTCGATATTCCTGAGTGAATGGGAGTATATTATGTAATGGGAAATATCTGCATGTAAAACGAAAATGGAGCTATCTAGCAGCAAGGCTGTCAAAGCATATATTCAGCTTACATAGTTAATCTGATGTGTTAATGTAGCAGTTCAATAACCCTTCTTTGGAGAGTGTAGAAACTGATATTTTCAGCCATATTCAGGTACATAACAATTAGTGGTAAGATCAATTCTGAAACCCTGGAGAAACGTATACATCAAACTGCTCTGAGGTGTGTTCGTTCACCTTAGGAAGTTGCATCTATGTTTAGATTCATCGAGTTAGAAACACGTTTCTTCTAAAATCTGCGTTTGGATATTCCCGAGTGAATGGGAGTATAGGATGTAATGGGAAATATCTGGCTCTAAAACCAAAACAGATCTATGTAGCAGAATGATTGTCAAAGCGTACTTTCAACTTGCAGAGTTAAACTGATGTGTGAATGTACCAGTTCAGAAACCCTTTCTTTGGATAGTGTAGGAACAGATATTTGCAGCCATATAGAGGCATATGAGA
Source organism: Sapajus apella (assembly GCF_009761245.1). Taxonomy (NCBI): domain Eukaryota; kingdom Metazoa; phylum Chordata; class Mammalia; order Primates; family Cebidae; genus Sapajus; species Sapajus apella. Next base: position 14,984 of record NW_022437222.1, read on the forward strand.
AATAGTGGTAAAATCAATCAAAAACACTATATAAACTTATTTGTCAAACTGCTCTGCTGTGTGTTCGTTCACCTTCGGAAGTTGCATCTATGTGTAGATTCATCGAGTCAGAAACACGTTTCTTCTAAAAGCTGCGTTTGGATATTCCTGAGTGAATGGGAGTATAGGATGTAATGGGAAATAGCTGGCTCTAAAACAAAAACGGAGCTATGTAGAAGAATGACTGTCAAAGCGTAGATTCAACTTACAGAGTTAAACAGGTGGGTGAATGTAGCAGATCAGAAACCCTTAATTTGGAGGTTGCAGAAACTGATATTTCCAGCAGTATACAGGTATATAATAATTATCGGTAAGATCGAGTGTAAAACACTCAGGAAACGCATATATCAAACTGCTCTGTTGTGTGTTCGTTCACCCTAGGAAGTTGCAACTATGTTTAGATTCATCGACTTAGAAGCACGTTTTTTCTAAAAGCCTCGTTTGGATATTCCAGAGTGAATGGGAGTACAGGATGTAATGGGAAATATCTGGCTCTAAAACCAAAACAGATCTATGTAGCAGAATGATTGACAAAGCGTACTTTCAACTTGCAGAGTTAAACTGATGTGTGACTGTAGCATTTCAGAAACCCTTTCTTTAGAGAGTGGAGACAGAGATATTTCCAACCATATACAGGCATATAAGAAATAGCGGTAAGATGAAGTCTAAAACACAGGAGAAACCTATATATCAAACGGCTCTGCTGTGTGTTCATTCACGTTAGGAAGTTGCATCTATGTTTAGATACATCGACTTAGAAGCACGTTTCTTCTAAAAGTTGCGTTTGGATATTCCTGAGTGAATAGGAGTACAGGATGTAATGGGAAATATCTGGCTCTAAAGCGAAAACGGAGCTATCTAGCAGATTCATTGTCAAAGCATACATTCAACTTACAAAGTAAACCAAAGGTGTGAATGCAGCACTTCAGAAAACCTTTCTTTGGAGAATGTAGAAACAGATATTTCCAGCTATATGCAGCCATATGAGAATTAACAGTAAGATCGAGTATAAAACCCTGGAGATATATATATATATATATCAAACTGCTCTGCTCTCTGTTCATTCACCTTATGAAGTTGCATCTATATTTAGATTTATCGAGTTAGAAACACGTTTCTTATTAAGCCACGTTTGTACATTCCTGAGTGAATGGGATTATAGGATGTAATGGGAAATATCTGGATCTAAAACCAAAACGGAGCTGTCTAGCAGAATGATTGTCAAAGTGTATATACAACTTACAGTGTTAAACTGATGTGTCAATGTAGCAGTTCAGAAACCATTTCTTTGGAGAGTGTAGAAACAGACATTTCCAGCCACATACAGGCATACAAGAAATAGCGGTAAGATGAAGTCTAAAACACTGGAAAAACGTATTTATCTAACTGCTCTGCTCTGTGTTCGTTCACCTTAGGAAGTTGCATCTATGTTTAGATTCATCGACTTAGAAGCATGTTTCTTCTAAAAGCTGGGTTTGGATATTCCTGAGTGAATGGGAGTGTAGGATATAATGTGAAATATCTGGCTCTAAACAAAAACGGAGCTATGTAGCAAAATGATTATCAAAGTGTACATTCAACTTACAGAGTTAAACTGATGTGTGAATGTAGCAGTTCAGAAACCCCTTCTTTGGAGAGTATAGAAACAGATATTTTCAGCCTTATACAGGTATATAACAATTAGCTGTAAGATCAATTCTGAAACACTAAAGTATATATCAAAGTGCTCTACTGTGTGTTCGTTCTCCATAGGAAGTTGCATCTATGTTTAGATTCATTGACTTAGAAGCAATTTTCTTCTAAAAGCTGCGTTTGGATATTCCTGAGTGAATGGGATTATAGGATGTAATGGGAAATATCTGGCTCTAAAACTAAAGCGGAGTTATTTAGCAGAATGATTGCCAAAGCGTACATTCAACTTACCGAGGTAAACTGATGTGTGAATGTAGCAGTTCAGAAACCCTTTCTTTGGAGAGTGTAGAAATAGATATGTTCAGCAATATAAACATATATAACAATTAGCGGTAACATGAAGTCTGAAACACTGGAGAAACGTATATATCAAAGTGCTCTGCTGGGTCTTCGTATACCTTTGGAAGTTGCATGTATGTTTAGATTCATCGAGTTAGAAACACTTTTCTCCTAAAAGCTGGGAGTGGATATTTCTGAGTGAATGGGAGTATATTATGTAATGGGAATTATCTGGGTGTAACATGGAAACGGAGCTATCAAGCAGAATAATTGTCAAAGTATATATTCAACTTACAGAGTTAATCTGAAGTGTGAATGTAGCAGTTCAGAAACCCTTTCTTTGGGAGTGTAGAAACAGATATTTTCAGACTTATACATGTATATAACAATTAGCGGTAAGACAAATTCTGAAACAGTGTTGAAACGTATATATCAAACTGTTCTGCTGTGTGTTCGTTCACCTTAGGAAGTTGCATATATATTTAGGTTCATCGAGTTAGAAACAGGTTTCTTCTAAAAGCTGCGTTTGGATATTCCTGAGTGAATGGGAGTATAGGATGTAATAGGAAATATCTGACTATAAAACAAAAACGGAGCTATCTAGCCTAATGATTGTCAAAGCATACATTCAACTTACCGAGGTAAACTGATGTGTGAATAAAGCAGTTCAGAAACCCTTTCTTTGGAGAGTGTAGAAACAGATATTTCCAGCAATATTTAGATGTATAAGAATTAGCGGTAAGATCGAGTCTAAAACATGCAGGAAACGTATATATCAAACTGCTCTGCTGTGTCTTCGTTCACCTTAGGACGTTACAACTATGTTTAGATTCATCGAGTTAGAAACATGTTTCTTCTAAAAGCTGCGTTTGGATATTCCTGAGTGAATGTGAGTATAGGATGTAATGGGAAATATCTGGCTCTAAAACAAAAGCGGAGCTATCTAGCAAAATGATTGTCAAAGCGTACATTCAATTTACAGAGGTACACTGATGTGTGAATGTAGCAGATCAGAAACCGTTGCTTTGGAGAGTGTAGAAACAGATATTTCCAGCCATATAAAGACATAAAATTAATAGCGGTAAAATGAAGCGTAAAACACTGGAGAAACGTATATAACAAACTACTCTGCTCTGTCTTCGTTCACCTTAGAAAGTTGCATCTATGTTTAGATTCATCGACTTAGAAACACGTCTCTTCTAAAAGCTAAGTTTGGATATTCCTCAGTGAATGGGAGTATAGGATGTAATGGGAAATATCTGACTCTAAAACCAAAACGGAGCTATCTAGCAGAATGATTGTCAAAGCGTACATTCAACTGACAGAGTTTAACTGATATGTGAATGTAGCAGTTCAGAAACCCTGTCTTAGGAGAATGTAGAAACCGACATTTCCAGCAATATACAGGTATATATGAGTTAGTGCTAAGATCGAGTCTAAATCACTGAAGAAACGTATATATCTAACTGCTCTGCTGTGTGTCCGTTCACCTTAGGAAGTTGCAAATATGTTTAGATTCATCGAGTTAGAAACACCTTTCTTTTAAAAGCTTCCTTTGGATATTCCTGAGTGAATGGAATTATGGGATGTAATGGGAAATATCTGTATCTAAAACCAAATCGGAGCTATGGTGCAGAATGGTTGTAAAAGTGTACATTCAACTTACAGAGTAAACCACATATGTGAATGCAGCACTTCAGAAAACCTTTCTTTGGAGAGTGTAGAAAAAGATATTTCCAGCTACATACAGGCATAAGAGAATTAGCGGTAAGATCAAGTCTAAAACACTGGAGAAACATATATATCAAACTGCTCTGCTGTGTGTTTGCTCACATTAGGAAGTTGCATCTATCGTTAGATTCATCGAGTTAGAAACACTTTTCTTCTAAAAGCTGTGATTGGATATTCCTGAGTGAATGGGAGTATAGGATGTAATAGGAAATATCTGACTCTAAAACCAAAATGGAGCTATATAGCAGAATGATTGTCAAAGCATACATTCAACTTTCCGAGTAAACCTCATGTGTGAATGTAGCACTGCAGAAACCCTTTCTTTGGAGAGTGTAGAAACAGATACTTCCAGCTATATACAGGCTTATGAGAGTTAGCGATATAATCAGGTCTAAAACACTGGAGAAACGTGTATATCAAACTGCTCTGCTGTGTGTTCGTTCACCTAAATAAGTTGCATCTATTTGTAGATTCATTGAGTTAGAAACACGTTTCTTCTAAAAGCTGGGAGTGGATATTCCTGAGTGAATGGGAGTATAGGGTGTAATGGGAAATATCTGGTTGTAAACGAAAACGGAGCTATCTAGCAGAATGATTGTCATAGCATATATTCAACTAACATAGTTAATCTGACGTGTGAATGTAGCAGTTCAGAAACCCTTTCTTTGGAGAGTGTAGAAACACATAATTTCAGCCATATTCAGATATATAACAGAGATAAGATCAAGTCTGAAACCCTGGAGAAAAGTATATATCAAACTGTTCTGCTGTGTGTTCGTTCACCTTAGGAAGTTGCATCTATGTTTAGATTCATCGGATTAGAAGCACGTATCTTCTAAAAGCTGCGTTTGGATATTCCTGAGTGAATGGGAGTATAGGAGGTAATAGGAAATATCTGACTCTAAATCGAAAACGGAGCTATCTGGCAGAATGATTGTCAAAGCATACATTCAAATTAAAGAGAAAACCTCATATATGAATCTAGCGCTTCCGAAAACCTTTCTTTGGAGATTGTAGAAACAGATATTTCCAGCTATTTACAGGCATATGAGAATTAGCGGTAAGATCAAGTCTAAAACACTGGAGATACGTATATATCAAACTGCTCTTCTTTGTATTCGTTTCCCTTAAGAAGTTGCATCTATTCGTATATTCATCGAGTTAGAAACACTTTTCTTCCCAAAGCTGCGTATGGATATTCCTGAGTGAATGAGAGTATAGGATGTATTGGGAAATATGTGCGTCTAAAACCAATACGGAGCTATCTGGAATAATGATTGTCAAAGCGTTATTCAACTTGCAGAGTTAAACTGATGTGTGAATGTAGCAGTTCAGAAACCCTTTATTTGGAGATTGTAGAAACAGATATTTTCAGACATATTCAGGTATATAAGTATTAGCGGTAATATCGCGTCTAAAACACTGAGGAAACGTATATATCAAACTGCTCTGCTGTGTGTTCCTTCACCTTATTAATTTGCATCTATGTTTAAATTCATCGAGCTAGAAACAGTTTCTTCTAAAAGCTGCGTTTGTATATTCCTGAGTGAATGGGGATATAGGATGTAATTGGAAATATCTTGCTCTAAAACAAAAACGGAGCTATCTAGCAGAATGATTGTCAAAGTGTACATTCAACTTACAGAGTTAAACTGACGTGTGAATGTAGCAGTTGAGAAACCCTTTCTTTGGAGATTGCAGAAACAGATATTTCCAGCCATATACAGGTATATATCAATTAGTGGTAACATCGAGTCTAAAACACTGGAGACTTATATATATATATCAAACTGCTCCGCTGTGTGTTCGTTCAACTTAGGAAGTTGCATCTATGTTTACATTCATCGAGTTAGAAACACGTTGCTTCTAAAAGTTGAGAGTGGATATTCCTGAGTGAATGGGAGTATATTATGTAATGAGAAATATCTGAGAGTAAAATGAAAACGGAGCTATATAGTACAATGATTGTCAAAGCATATATTCAACTTACAGAGTTAAACAGATTTGTGAATGTAGCAGCTCAGAAACCCTTTCTTTGGGGAGTGTGGGAACAGATGTTTTCTGCCAATTAAATGTGTATAACAATTAGCGGTAAGATCAATTCTGAAAGATTGCAGAACCGTATAAATCAAAGTGCTCTGCTGTGTGTTCGTTCACCATAGGAAGTTGCATCTATGTTTAGATTTGTCGAGTTAGACACAACTTTCTTCTAAAAGCTGCTTTGGATATTCCTCAGTGAATGGGAATATAGGACGTAATAGGAAATATCTGACTTAAAAACCAAAACGAAGCTATATAGCAGAATGAATGTCAAAGCATACATTCAACTTACAGAGTAAACATCATGTGTGAATGTAGCAGTTCAGAAACCCTTTATTTGAAGACTGTAGAAACAGATATTTCCAGGTATATACAGGCATAGGAGAATTAGCGGTATGATCAAGTCTAAATCACTGGAGAAACGTATATATCAAACTGCTCTGCTCCGTGTTCGTTCACCTTAGGAAGTTGCGTCTATGTGTAGATTCATCGAGTTAGAAACACGTTTCTTCTAAAAGCTGCGTTTGGATATTCCTGACTGAATGGGAGTATAGGATGTAAAGGGAAATATCTGGATCTAAAACCAAAACGGAGCTATGTAGCAGAATGTTTGTCAAAGCGTACGTTCAACTTACAGAGGTAAACTGATGTGTGAATGTAGCAGTTCAGAAAACTTTCCGTTGGATTTGTAGAAACAGATATTTCTAACCATATACAGGTATAAAAGAATTAGCGGTAATATCGAGACTAAAACACTGGAGAAACGTATATATCAAACTGCTATTCTATGTGTTCGTTCAACTTAGAAAGTTGCATCTATGTTTAGATTCATCGAATTAGAAACACGTTTCTTCTAAAAGCTGCGTTTCGATATACCTGGGTTAATGGGAGTACAGAATATAATGGGAAATATCTGGCTCCAAACCCAAAACGGAGCTATATAGCAGAATGACTCTGAAAGCGTAGATTAAACTTACAGAGTTAAACAGTTGGGTGAATGTACAGTTCAGAAACCCTTTCTATGGAGAGTGTAGAAACAGATACTTTCAGCCTTATACAGGTATACAACAATTAGCGGTAAGATCAAGTCTGAAACATTGCAGAAACGTATAAATCAAAGTGCTCTGCTGTGTGTTCATTCACCTTAGGAAGTTGCATCTATGTTTAGATTCATTGAGTTAGAAACACGTTTCTTCTGAAAGCTGCGTTTGGATATTCCTTAGTGAATGGGAGTACAGGATGTAATGGGAAATATCGGTCTCTAAAACCAAAACGGAGCTATCTAGCAGAATGGTTGTCAAAGTGTAAATTGAACATACAGAGGTAATCTGATGTGAGAATGTAACAGTTCAGAAACCCTTTATTTCTGGAGTGTAGAAACAGATATATCCAGCCATATACAGGTATATAAGAATTAGTGGTGAGATCGAGCCTAAAACACTGGAGAAACGTATATATCAAACTGCTCTGCTGTGTGTCTGTTCACCTTAGGAAGTTGCATCTATGTGTAGATTCGTCGACTTCGAAGCAAGTTTCTTCTGAAAGCTGCGTTTGGATATTCCTGAGTGAATTGGAGTATATGATGTAATGGGAAATACCTGGCTCTAAAACTAAAACGGAGCTATCTAGCAGAATGATTGTCAACGTGTATATTCAACTTACATAGTTAAACTGATGTGTCAATGTAGCAGTTCAGAAACCCTTTTTTGGAGAGTGTAGACACAGATATTTCCAGCCACATAAAGGCATGTAAGAAATAGCGGTAAGATCACGTCTAAAACAATTGAGAATCGTATATATCAAACTGCTCTGCTGTGTGTTCATTCACGTTAGGAAATTGCATCTATGTTTAGATTCAACGAGTTAGAAACACGTTTCTTCTAAAATCTGGGAGTGGATATTCCTGAGTGAATGAGAGTATATTATGTAATGGGAAATATCTGGGTGTAAAATGAAAACGGAGCTATCTAGCAGAATTATTGTCAAAGCATATATTCAACTTACATAGTTAATCTGATGTGTGAATGTAGCAGTTCAATAACCCTTTCTTTGGACAGTGTAGAAACAGATATTTTCAGCCATATTCAGGTATATATCAATTAGTGGCAAGATCAATTCTGAAACACTGGAGAAACGTATATATATCAAACTGCTCTCCTGTGTGTTCGTTCACCTTAGTAAGTTGAATCAATGTTTAGATTCATCGAGTTAGAAACACGTTTCTTCTAAAAGATGCGTTTGGATATTCCTGAGTGAATGGGAGTATAGGACGTAATGGGAAATATCTGGCTCTAAAACAAAAACGGAGCTATCTAGCAGAATGAGTGTCAAAGCGCAGATTCAACTTACAGAGTTAAACAGGTGGGTGAATGTAGCAGATCAGAAACCCTTTCTTTGGAGAGTGTAGAAACAGATACTGTCAGCCATATACAGGTATACAACAATTAGCGGTAAGATCAAGTCTGAAACACTGGAGAAACGTATATATCAAAGTGCTCTGCTGTGTGTTCATTCACCTTAGTAAGTTGCATCTATGTTTAGATTCATCGACTTAGAAGCACGTTTCTTCTAAAAGCTGCGGTTGCATATTACTGAGTGAATGGGAGTATAGGATGTAATGGGAAATATCTGGCTCTAAAACAAAAGGGGAGCTGCCTAGCAGAATGATTGTCAAAGCCTACATTCAACTTACAGAGTTAAAATGATGTGTGAATGTAGCAGTTCAGAAACCCTTTCTTTGGACAGTGTAGAAACAGATATTTCCAGCCATATAGAGGCATATGAGAAATAGCGGTAAAATCAATCGAAAACACTATAGAAACTTATTTGTCAAACTGCTCTGCTGTGTGTTCGTTCACCTTCGGAAGTTGCATCTATGTGTAGATTCATCGAGTCAGAAACACGTTTCTTCTAAAAGCTGCGTTTGGAGTGAATGGGAGTATACGATGTAATGGGAAATATCTGGCTCTAAGAAAAACACGAAGAAATCTAGTAGAAAAATTGTCAAAGCGTACATTCATCTTACAGAGGTAAACTTATGTGTGAATGTAGCAGTTCAGAAACCCTTTCTTTGGAGATTGTAGAAACAGATATTTCCAGTAGTATACAGGTATATAAGATTTATCGGTAAGATCGAGTGTAAAACACTCAGGAAAYGCATATATCAAACTGCTGTGTTGTGTGTTCGTTCACCTTAATAAGTTGCAACTATGTTTAGATTCATCGAGTTTAAACACGTTTTTTCTAAAAGTTTCTTTTGGATATTCCCTAGTGAATGGGAGTATAGGATGTAACGGGAACTATCTGGCTCTAAAATAAAAACGTAGGTATGTAGCAGAATGGTTGTCAAAGAGTACATTGAACTTACAGAGTTAAACTGATGTGTGAATGTAGCAGTTCAGAAACCCTTTCTTTGTAGTGTTTGGAAACAGATATTTCCAGCCATATACAGGTACATAACAAATAGCGGTAAGATCAAGTCTGAAACAGTAGAGAAACCTATTTATCAAACTGCTCTGCTGTGTGTTCTTTCACCTTAGGAATTTGCATCTATGTTTAGATTCATCTACTTAGAAGCACGTTTCTTCTAAAAGCTGCCTTTGGATATTCCTGAGTGAATGGGATTATAGGATGTAATGGGAAATATCTGCCTCTAAAACCAAAACGGAGCTACATAGCAGAATGATTGTCAAAGCGTACATTCAACTTACAGAGTTAAACTGATGTGTGAATGTAGAAATTCATAAACCCTTTCTGTGGAGATTGTAGAAACAGATATTTCCAGCAATATATAGATGTATAAGAATTAGCAGTAAGATGGAGTCTAAAATATGGAGGAAACGTATATATCAAACTGCTCTGCTGTGTGTTCGTTCACCTTACGAAGTTGCATCTATGTTTAGATTCATCAAATTAGAAACACGTTTCTTCTAAAAGCTACATTTCTATATTCCTTGGTGAATGGGAATATAGGATGTAACGGGAAATATCTGGCTCTAAAAGCAAAACGGCGCTATCTAGCAGAATGATTGTCAAAGCGAACATACAACTTACAGAGTTAAAGTGATGTGTGAATGCAGAAGTTTAGAAAACCTTTCTTTGGAGATTGTAGAAACAGATATTGCCAGCCATACACAGTTGTATAAGAATTACCGGTAACACCAAGTCTGAAACACTGGAGTAACGTATATATCAAGCTGCTCTGATATGTGTTCGTTCACCTTAGGAAGTTGCATCTATGTTTAGATTCATCGAGTTAGAAACACGTTTCTTCTAAAAGCTGCGTTTGGATATTCCTGAGTGAGTGGGAATATAGGATGTAGGGGGAAATATCTTGCTCTAAAACCAAAACGGAGCTATCTAGCAGAATGATGGTGAAAGCGTACATTCAACTTGCAGAGTTAAACTGATGTGTGAAGGTAGTAGTTCAGAAACCCTTTCTTTGGAGAGTGTAGAAAAAGATATTTCCAACCATATACAGGCATATAAGAAATAGCGTTAAGAGCCAGTCTAAAACACTGGAGAAACGTGTATATAATCTGCTCTGCTGTGTGTTCATTCACCTTAGGAAGTTGCATCTATGTTTAGATTCATGGAGTTAGAAACACATTTCTTCTAAAAACTGGGAGTGGATATTCCTGAGTGAATGGGAGTATAATATGTAATGGGAAAAATCTGGGTGGAAATATAAAACACAGCTGTCTAGGATAATGATTGTCGAAGCATATATTCAACTTACATAGTTAATCTGATATGTGAAAGTACCAGTTCAGAAACCCTTTCTTTGGAGAGTGTAGAAACAGATGTTTTCGGCCATATTCAGGTATATAACATTTAGCGGTATGATCAAGTCTGAAAAAAAGGAGAAACGTATATATCAAACTACTCTGCTGTGTGTCCGTTCACCTTAGGAAATTGCATCTATGTTTAGATTCATCGAGTCAGAAACACATTTCTGCTAAAAGCTGCGTTTGGATATTCCTGAGTGAATGGGAGTATAGGATGTAAAAGGAAATATCTGACTCTAAAACCAAAACGGAGCTATATAGCAGAATGATTGTCAAAGCATACATTCAACTTACAGAGTGAACCTCAAGTGTGAATGTAGCACTTCAGACACCCTTACTTTGCAGAGTGTAGACACAGATATTTCCAGCTATATACAGGCATATGAGAATTACCGATAAGATCAAGTCAAAAACACTGGAGAAAAGTATATATCAAACTGCTCTGCTCTGTGTTCGTTCACCTTAGGAAGTTGCATGTATGTTTAGATTCATCGACTTAGAAGCACTTTTCTTCTAAAAGCTGCGTTTGTATATTCCTGAGTGAATGGCAGTATAGGATGTAATGGAAATATCAGGCTCTAAAACAAAAGGGGAGCTATCTAGCAGAATGATTGTCAAAGCGTAGATTCAACTTACAGAGGTAAACATATGTGTGAATGTAGGAGTTCAGAAACCCTTTTTGGAGATTGTAGAAAGAGATATTTCCAGCAGTATACAGATATATAAGAATTATCGGTAAGATCGAGTGTAAAACACTCAGGAAAACGCATATATCATACTGCTGTGTTGTGTGTTCGTTCACCTTAGTAAGTTGAAACTATGTTTAGATTCATCGAGTTTAAACACGTTTTTTCTAAAAGATTCGTTTGGATATTCCTGAGTGAATGGGAGTATAGGATGTAAAAGGAAATGTCTGGCTCTAAAACCAAAATGGAGCTATATCGCAGAATGATTGTCAAAGCGTACATTCAACTTACAGAGTTAAACTGATGCGTCAATGTAGCAATTTATAAACCCTTTCTTTGGAGATTGTAGAAACAGATATTTCCAGCAATAATTAGATGTATAAGAATTAGCGGTATGATCGAGTCTAAAACACGGAGGAATCGTATATATGAAACTACTCTGCTGTGTCTTCGTTCAGCTTAGGATGTTTCATCTATGTTTGGATTCATCGACTTAGAAACACCTTTCTTCTAAAAGCTACGTTTGGATATTCCTGAGTGAATGGGAGTATTGGATGCAATGGGAAATATCTGGCTCTAAAACCAAAACGGAGCTATCTAGCAGAACGATTGTCAAAGCGTACATTCAACTTACAGAGGTAAACTGATGTGTGAAAGTAGCAGTTCAGATCCCTTTCTTTGGGGAGTGAGGAAATAGATATTTTCAGTCCTATACATGTATATAACAATTAGCGGTAAGATCAAGTTTGAAACACTGCAGAAACGTATATAGCAAATTGCTCTGCTGTGGTGTTCATTCACCTTAGGAATTTGCATCGATTTTTAGATTCATCGAGTTAGAAACACGTTTCTTCTAAAAGCTGCGTTTGTATATTTCCGAGTAAATGGGAGTATAGGATGTAATAGGGAATATCTGACTCTAAAACCAAAACGGAGCTATGTAGCAGAATGATTGTCAATGCATACATTCAACTTACAGAGTAAACCTCATGTGTGAATGTAGCACTTCAGAAACCCTTTCTTTGGAGAGTGTAGAAAGAGATATTTCCAGCTATATACAGGCATATGAGAATTAGCGGTATGATCAAGCCTAAAACACTGGAGAAACGTATATATCAAAGTGCTCTGCTGTGTGTTCGTTCACCTTAGGAAGTTGCATCTATGTTTAGATTCATCGGGTTATAAACACGTCTCTTCTAAAAGCTGCGATTGGATATTCCTGAGTGAATAGGACTATAGGATGTAATGGGAAATATCTCACTCTAAAACCAAAACGGAGCTATGTAGCAGAATGATTGTCAAAGCGTACATTCAACTTGCAGAGTTAAACTGATGTGTGAATGTAACAGTTCAGAAACCCTTTCTTTAGAGAATGTAGAAACAGATATTTCCAGCCATACTCAGGCGTATAGAATATAGCGGTAAGATCAAGTCTAAAACACTGGAGAAGGTATATATCAAACTGCTCCGCTGTGTGTTCATTCACCTTAAGAAGATGCATCTATGTTTAGATTCATCGAGTTAGAAACACGTTTTTTCTAATAGCTGGGAGTTGATATTCCTGAGTGAAGGGGAGTATATTATGTAATGGGAAATATCTGCATGTAAAGCAAAAACGGAGCTATATAGCAGAAAGACTGTCAAAGCATATATTCGACGGACGTAGTTAATCTGATGTGTGAATGTAGCAGTTCAATAACCCTTGTTTGGAGAGTGTAGAAACTGATATTTTCAGCCATATTCAGGTATATGACAATTAGTGGTAAGATCAGTTCTGAAACCCTGTAGAAACGTATACATCAAACTGCTCTGTGGTGTGTTCATTCACCTTAGTAAGTTGCATCTATGTTTAGATTCATCGAGTTAGAAATACGTTTTTTCTAAAGGCTGCGTTTGGATATTCCGGAGTGAATGGGAGTATAGGATGTAATGGGAAATATCTGGCTCTAAAACAAAAACGGAGCTAACTAGAAGAATGACTGTCAAAGCGTGGATTCAACTTACAGAGTTAAACAGGTGGGTGAAGGTAGCAGTTCAGAAACCCTTAATTTGGAGGTTGTAGAAACAGATATTTCCAGCAGTATACAGGTATATAAGAATTATCGGTAAGATCGAGTGTAAAACACTCAGGAAACGAATATATGAAACTGCTCTGTTGTGTGTTCGTTCACCTTAGGAAGTTGCAACTATGTTTAGATTCATCGACTTAGAAGCACGTTTTTTCTAAAAGCTTCGTTTGGATATTCCAGAGTGAATGGGATTATAGGATGTAATGGGAAATATCTGGCTCTAAAACCAAAACGGAGCCACATAGCAGAATGATTGTCAAAGCGTACATTCAACTGACAGAGTTAAACTGATGTGTGAATGTAGCAATTCATAAACTCTTTCTGTGGAGATTGTAGAAACAGATATTTCCAGCAATATATAGATGTATAAGAATTAGCGGTAAGATGGAGTCTAAAACACGGAGGAAACGTATATATCAAACTGTTCTGCTGTGTTTTCATTCACCTTAGGAAGTTTCATCTATGTTTAGATTCATCGACTTAGAAACACCTTTCTTCTAAAGGCTAAGTTTGGATATTCCGGAGTGAATGGGAGTATTGGATGCAATGGGAAATATCTGGCTCTGAAACCAAAACGGAGCTATCTAGTAGAACGATTGTCAAAGCGTACATTCAACTTACAGAGGTAAACTGATGTGTGAAAGTAGCAGTTCAGAAACCCTTTCTTTGGGGAGTGTGGAAACAGATATTTTCAGCCATATAACTTTATATAACTATTAGTGGTAAGATCAAGTCTGAAACACTGCAGAAACGTATATATCAAAGTGCTCTGCTGTGGTGTTCGTTCACCTTAGGAAGTTGCATCTATGTTTAGATTCATCGAATTAGAACCACGTTTCTTCTAAAAGCAGGTAGTAGATATTCCTGAGTGAATGGGAGTATATTATGTAATGGGAAATATCTGTGTGTAAAACGAAAACGGAGCTATGTAGCAGAATGATTGTCAAAGCATACATTCAACTTACATAGTTAATCTGATTTGTGAATGTAGTAGTTCAGAAACCCTTTCTTTGGAGAGTGTAGAAACAGATATTTTCAGCCATATTCAGGTATATAACAATCAGCGGTAAGACCAATTCTGAAACAGTGTTGAAACGTATATATCAAACTGCTCTGCTCTGTGTTCGTTCACCTTAGGAAGTTGCATGTATGTTTAGATTCATCGACGTAGAAGCACGTTTCTTCTAAAAGCTGCGTTTGTATATTCCTGAGTGAATGGCAGTATAGGATGTAATGGGAAATATCAGGCTCTAAAACAAAAGGGGAGCTATCTAGCAGAATGATTGTCAAAGCGTAGATTCAACTTACAGAGGTAAACTTATGTGTGAATGTAGGAGTTCAGAAACCCTTTCTTTGTAGATTGTTGAAAGAGATATTTCCAGCAGTATACAGATATATAAGAATTATCGGTAAGATCGAGTGTAAAACACTCAGGAAACGCATATATCATACTGCTCTGTTGTGTGTTCGTTCACCTTAGTAAGTTGCAACTATGTTTAGATTCATCGAGTTTAAATACGTTTTTTCTAAAAGCTTCGTTTGGATATTCCTGAGTGAATGGGAGTATAGGATGTAAAGGGAAATATATGGCTCTAAAACCAAAACGGAGTTATGTAGGAGAATGGTTGTCAAAGACTACATTGTACTTACAGAGTTAAACTGATATGTGAATGTAGCAGTTCAGAAACCCTTTCTGTGTATTGTGTAGTAATAGATATTTTCAGCCATATACAGGTACATAACAATTAGCGGTAAGATCAAGTCTGAAACACTAGAGAAACGCATATATCAAACTGCTCTGTTGTGTGTTCGTTCACCTTAGGATGTTGCATCTATGTTTAGATTCATCGAATTAGAAGCATGTTTCTTCTAAATGCTTCGTTTGGATATTCCTGAGTGAATGGGATTATAGGATGTAATGGGAAATATCTGGCTCTAAAACCAAAACGGAGCTATATTGCAGAAGGACTGTCAAAGCTTACATTCAACTTAGAGAGTTAAACTGATGTGTCAATGTAGAAATTCATAAACCCTTTCTTTGGAGATTGTAGAAACAGATATTTCCAGCAATAATTAGATTTATAAGAATTAGCGGTATGATCGAGTCTAAAACACGGAGGAATCGTATATATCAAACTGCTCTGCTGTGTCTTCGTTCAGCTTAGGAAGTTTCATTTATGTTTAGATTCATCGACTTAGAAACACCTTTCTTCTAAAAGCTACGTTTGGATATTCCTGAGTGAATGGGAGTATTGGATGCAATGGGAAATATCTGGCTCTAAAACCAAAACGGAGCTATCTAGCAGAACGATTTTCAAAGCGTACATTCAACTTACAGAGGTAAACTGATGTGTGAAAGTAGCAGTTCAGAAACCCTTTCTTTGGGGAGTGAGGAAACAGATATTTTCAGTCCTATACATGTATATAACAATTAGCGGTAAGATCAAGTTTGAAACACTGCAGAAACGTATATAGCAAATTGCTCTGCTGTGGTGTTCGTTCACCTTAGGAAGTTGCTTCGATTTTTAGATTCATCGAGTTAGAAACACGTTTTTTCTAAAAGCTTCGTTTGGATATTCCAGATTGAATGGGAGTATAGGATGTAATGGGAAATATCTGGGTGTAAAATGAAAACGGAGCTATCTAGCAGAATGATGGTCAAAGCGTACATTCAACTTAGAGAGTAAAACTCATATGTCAATGTCGCAGTTCAGAAACCCTTTCTTTGGAGACTGTAGAAACAACTATTTATAGCCATATACAGGTATATAAGAATTAGCGGTAACGCCGAGTCTAAAACAGTGGAGAAACGTATATATCAAGCTGCTCTGCTGTGTGTTCCTTCACCTTACGAAGTTGCATTTATGTTAACATTCATTGAGTTAGAAACACGCTTCTTCTAAAATCTGCGTTTGGATATTCCTGAGTGAATGGGAGTATAGGATGCAATGGGAAATAGCTGGCTCTAAAACAAAAACAGAGCTGTCTACCAGAATGACTGTAAAAGCGTAAATACAACTTACAGATTTAAACTGATGTGTGAATGTAGCTGTTCAGAAAATTTTTTTGGAGAATGTAGAAACAGATATTTCCAGCCATATACAGGCACATGAGAATTAGCGATAAGATCAAGTCTAAAACACTGGAGAAACGTAAATATCCAACTGCTCTGCTGTGTGTTCGTTCAACTTAGGAAGTTGCACCTATGTGTAGATTCAACGAGTTAGAAATACGTTTTTCCCAAAGGCTGCGTTTGGATATTCCTGAGTGAATGGGAGTATAGGATGTAATGGGAAATATCTGGCTCTAAAACAAAAACGGAGCTATCTAGCGGAATGGCTGTCAAAGCTTAGATTCAACTCACAGAGTTAAAGAGGTGGGTGAATGTAGCAGTTCAGAAACCCTTAATTTGGAGGTTGTAGAAAGAGATATTTCCAGCAGTATACAGGTATATAAGAATTATCATTAACATCGAGTGTAAAACACTCTGGAAACGCATATATGAAACTGCTCTGTTGTGTGTCGTTCACCTTAGGAAGTTGCAACTATGTTTAGATTCATCGACTTAGAAGCACGTTTTTTCTAAAAGCTTCGTTTGGATATTCCAGAGTGAATGGGAGTATAGGATGTAATGGGAAATATCTGGCTCTAAAACCAAAACAGAGCTATATAGCAGAATGATTGTAAAAGCGTACATTCAACTTACAGAGTTAAACTGATGTGTGAATGTAGCAATTCATAAACCATTTCTTTGGAGATTTTAGAAACAGATATTTCCATCAATATACAGCTGTATAAGAATTAGCGGTATGATCGAGTCTAAAACACAGAGAAAACGTATATATCAAACTGCTCTGCTGTGTCTTCATTCACCTTAGGAAGTTTCATCTATGTTTAGATTCATCGACTTAGAAACACCTTTCTTCTAAAAGCTACGTTTGGATATTCCTGAGTGAATGGGAGTATTGGATGCAATGGGAAATATCTGCCTCTAAAAACAAAACCGAGCTATCTAGCAGAACGATTGTCAAAGCATATATTCAACTTACATCGTTAATTTGATGTGTGAATGTAGCAGTTCAGAAACCCTTTCTTTGAAGAGTGTAGAAACAGATATTTTCAGCCATATTCAGGAATACAACAATCAGCGGTAAGACCAATTCTGAAACAGTGTTGAAACGTGTATATCAAACTGCTCTGCTCTGTGTTCGTTCACCTTAGGAAGTTGCATCTATGTGTAGATTCATTGAGTTAGAAACACGTTTCTTCTAAAAGCTGCGTTTGGATATTCCTGAGTTAATGGGAGCATGGGATGTAATTTGACATATCTGGCTCTAAAACCAAAACGGAGCTATGTAGCAGAATGATTGTCATAGCGTACATTCAACTTACAGAGGTAAACTGATGTGTGAATGCAGCATTTCAGAAACCCTTCCGTTGGAGATTGTAGAAACAGATATTTCTAACCATATACAGGTATAAAATAATTAGGTGTAAGAGCGAGACTAAAAAACAGGAGAAACGTATATATCAAACTGCTATGCTGTGTGTTCGTTCACCGTAGGAAGTTGTATCTACATGAGGATTCATCGAGTTAGAAACACGTTTCTTCTAAAAGCTGCGTTTTGATATTCCTGGGTGAATGGGAGTATAGAATATAATGGGAAATATATGGCTCAAAACCCAAAACTGAGCTATCTAGCAGAAAGACTCTCAAAGCGTAGATTCAACTTACAGAGTTAAACAGGTGGGTGAATGTAGCAGTTCAGAAACCCTTTCTTTGGAGAGTGTAGAAACAGATACTTTCGGCCTTATACAGGTATACAACAATTAGCGGTAAGATCAAGTCTGAAACACTGGAGAAACGTACATATCAAAGTGCTCTGCTGTGTGTTCGTTCACCTTAGGAAGTTGCATCTATGTTTAAATTCATCGTCTTAGAAGCACGTTTCTTCTAAAAGCTGCGTTTGGTTATTCCTGAGTGAATGGGAGTATAGGATGTTATGGGAAATATCTGGTTCTAAAACAAAAAACGGAACTATGTAGCAAAATGATTGTCAAAGTGCACATGCTACTTACAGACGTAAACTGATGTGTCAATGTAGCACTTCAGAAACCGTTTCTTCGGTGAGTGTAGAAACAGATATTTCCAGCTATATACAGGTATATGAGAATTAGCGGTAAGATCAAGTCTAAAACACTGGAGAAAGGTATATATCAAACTGTTCTGCCGTGTGTTCGTTCACCTTAGGAAGTTGTATCTATGTTTAGATTCATCGAGTTAGAAACACATTTCTTCTAAAAGCTGGGATTCGATATTCCTGAGTGAATGGGAGTATATTACGTAATCGGAAATATCTGCATGTAAAACGAAAATGGAGCTATCTAGCAGAAAGACTGTCAAAGCATACATTCAACTTACATAGTTAATCTGATATGTGAATGTATCAGTTCAATAACACTTTCTTTGGAGAGTGTAGAAACAGATATTTTCAGCCATATTCAGGTACATAGCAATTAGTGGTAAGATCAATTCTGAAACACTGGAGAAACGTATATATCAAACTGCTCTGCTGTGTGTTCGTTCACCTTAGTAAGTTGCAACTATGTTTAGATTCACCGCGTTAGAAACACGTTTTTTCTAAAAGCTGCGTTTGGATATTCCTGAGTGAATGGGAGTATTGGATGTAATGGGAAATATCTTGCTCTAAAACAAAAACGGAGCTATCTAGCAGAATGACTGTCAAAGCGTAGATTCAACTTACAGTGTTAAACAGGGTGGTGAATGTAGCAGTTCTGAAACCCTTTCTTTGGAGAGTGTAGAAATAGATATTTTCAGCCTTATACAGATATACAACAATTAGCGGTAAAATCGAGTCTGAAACACTGTAGAAACGTATACACCAAAGTGCTCTGCTGTGTGTTCATTCACCTTAGGAAGTTGCATCTATGTTTAGATTCATCGAGTGAGAAACACGTTTCTTCTAAATGCTGAGAGTGGATAATACAGGATGAATGGGAGTATATAATGTAATGGGAAATATCTGGGTGTAACACGAAAACGGAGCTATCTAGCAGAATGATTGTCAAACCATATATTGAACTTACATAGTTAATCTGATGTGTGAATGTATCAGTTCAGAAACCCTTTCTTTGGAGTGTGTAGAAACAGATATTTTCAGACATGTTCAGGTACATAACAATTATAGGTAAGATCATGTCTGAAACACTGGAGAAACGTATATATCAAACTGCTCTGCTGTGTCTTCGTTCACCTTAGGAAGTTCTATCTATGTTTAGAATCATCGACTTAGAAACACGTTTCTTCTAAAAGCTGCGTTTGGATATTCCTGAGTGAATGGGAGTATAGAATGTAATGGGAGATATCTGGCTCTAAAACAAAAACGGATCTATCTAGTGGAATGATTGTCAAAGCGTACGTTCAACTTACAGAGTTAAACTGATGTGTGAATGTAGCAGTTCAGAAACCCATTCTTTGGAGAGTGTAGAAAGAGTTATTTCCAGCCATATACAGGCATATAAGAAATAGCGGTAAGATCAAGCCTAAAACACTGGAGAAACGTATATATCAAACTGTTCTGCTGTGTGTTCATCCACCTTAGGAGGTTGCATCTATGTTTAGATTCATCAAGTTAGAAACACCTTTCTTCTAAAAGATGGGTGTGGATACTAATGAGTGAATGGGACTGTATTATGTAATGGGAAATATCTGGCTCTAAAACAAAAATGGAGGTATATATCAGAATCATTGTCAAAGCATATATTCAACTTACAGGGTTAAACTGATGTGTGAATGTAGCAGTTCAGAAACCCTTTCTTTTTAGAGTGTAGAAACAGATATTTTCAGCCATATACATAACAATTAGAGGTAAGATCAAGTCTGAAACACTGGAGAAACCTATGCATCAAACTGCTCTGTGGTGTGTTCGTTCACCTTAGGAAGTTGCATCTATGTTTAGATTCATCGAGTTAGAAACACGTGTCTTCTAAAAGCTGCGTTTGGATATTCCTGAGTGAATGGGAGTATAGGATGTAATGGGAAATATCTGGCTCTAAAACCAAAACGGAGCTATCTAGCGGAATGATTGTCAAAGCGTACATTCAACTTACAGAGTTAAATTGATATGTGAAAGTATCAGTTCAGAAACCCTTTCTTTGGAGATTGTAGAAACACATATTTCCAGCCATATACAGGTGAATAAGAATTAGCGGTAAAATCGAGCCTAAAACACTGGAGAAATATATGTATGAAATAGCTCTACTGTCTGTTCGTTCACTTTAGGATGTTGCATCTATGTAAAGTTTCATCGAGTTAGAAACACGTTTCTTGTAAAAGCTGGGTGTGGATATTCCTGAGTGAATGATAGTATATTATGTAATGGGAAATATCAGGGTGTAAAACGAAATGAAGCAATCTAGCAGAATGATTGTCAAAGCGTAAATTCAACTTAGAGAGTTAAACTGACATGTGTATCTAGCAGTTCAGAAACCCTTTCTTTGGAGAGTGTAGAAACAGATATTTGCAGCCATATACAGGCATATAAGAAATAGCGGTAATACCAAGTCTAAAAAACTGGAGAAACATATATATTAAACTGCTCTGGTGTGTGTTCGTTCACCTTAGGAAGTTGCATCTATGTTTAGATTCATCGAGTTAGACACACGTTTGTTCTAAAAACAGGGAGTGGATATTTCTGAGTGAATGGGAGTATATTATGTAATGGGAAATATCTGGGTGTAAAACACAAATGGAGTAATCTAGCAGAGTGATTGTCAAAGCACATATTCAATCTTACAGAGTTAATCTAATGTGTGAATGTAGCAGTTCAGAAACCCTTTCTTTGCAGATTTTAGAAACCGATATTTCCAGCCATATACAGGTTTATAAGAATTAGCGGTAACATCGAGTCTAAAACAATGGAGAAACATATATATCAAACTGCTCTGCTGTGTGTTAGTTCACCTTAGGAAGTTGCATCGATGTTTACATTCATCCAGATAGAAACACGTTTCTTCTAAAAGCTGCGTTTGTATATTCCTGAGTGAATGGGAGTATAGTATGGAATGGGAAATATCTTTCCCTAACGAAAACGGAGCTATATAGCAGAATGATTGTCAAAGCATACATTCACCTTACAGAGTTAAACTCATGTGTGAATGTAGCAGTTCAGAAACCCTTTCCTTGGAGAGTGTAGAAAGAGATATTTTCAGGTATATAAATGTATCTAAGAGTTAGCGGTAACATCGAGTCTGAAACACTGCAGAAACGTATATATCAAACTGCTCTGCCGTGTGTTCGTTCACCTTAGGAAGTTGCATCTATGTTTAGATTCATCGAATTAGAAACATGTTTCTTCTAAACGCTGCGTTTGTATATGCATTATTGAATGGGAGTATAGGATGTAATGGGAAATATCTGGCTCTGAAACCGAAATGGAGCTATCTCACAGAATGATTGTCAAAGCGTACATTAAACTTACAGAGTTAAACTGATGTGTGAATGTAGCAGTTCCGAAACCCTTTCTTTGGAGAGTGTAGAAACAGATATTTCGAGGAATATACAGGCATATAAGAAATAGAGGTAAGATCATGTCTAAAACACTGAGGAAACGTATATATCAAACTGCTCTCCTATGTGTTCGTTCACCTTAAGAAGTTGCATCTATGTTTAGATTCATCGACTTAGAAGCACGTTTCTTCTAAAAGCTGCATGTGTATATTCCTGAGTGAATGGGAGTATAGGATATAATGGGAAATATGTGGCTCTAAAACAAAAACGCAGCTATCTAACAGAATGATTGTCAAAGCGTACATTCAACTTAGAGAGGTAAACTGATGTGTGAATGTAGAAGTTCAGAAACCCTATCTTTGGGGAGTGTAGAAACAGAAATTTCCAGCCATATACAGGTATGTAAGAATTAGCGGTATCATCGAGCGTAATCACTGGAGAAACGTATATATATAACTGCTCTGCTATGTGTTCGTTCACCTTAGGAAGTTGCATCTATGTTTAGATAAATCGATTTAGAGGCACGTTTCTTCTAAAAGCTGCATATGGATATTCTTGAGTGAATGGGAGTATATGATGTAATGGGAAATATCTGGCTCTAAAACAAAAACGGAGCTATCCGGCTGAATGATTGTCAAAGCGCACATTCAACTTACAGAGTTAAACTGTTGTGTGAATGTAGCAGTTCAGAAACCCTTTCTTTGGAGAGTGTAGAAGCATATATTTCCAGCCACATACAGGCATATAACAATTAGCGGTAAGATCGAGTCTAAAACACTGGAGAAACTTATATATCAAGGTGCTCTTCTGTGTGTTCGTTCACCTTAGGAAGTTGCATCTATGTTTAGATTCATCGAGTTAGAAGCACGTTTCTTTTAAAAGCTGCGTTTGGATATTCCTTAGTGAATGGGAGTATAGGATGTAATGAGAAATATCTGGCTCTAAAACAAAAAGGGAGCTATATAGCAGAATGATTGTCAAAGTGTACATTCAACTTACAGGGTAAAACTGATGTGCGAATGTAGCAGTTCAGAAACCCTTTCTTTGGAGAGTGTAGAGACAGATATATCCAGCCATATACAGGTATAGAAGAATTAGCTGTGAGATCGCGTCTGAAACACTAGAGAAACGTATTTATCAAAGTGCTCTGCTGAGTGGTGGTTCACCATAGGAAGTTGCATCTATGTTTAGATTCATCGACTTAGAAGCATGCCTTTTCTAAAAGCTTCGTTTGGATATTCCTGAGTGAATGGGAGTATAGGATGTAAAGGGAAATATCTGGCTCTAAAACCAAAACGGAGCTATGTAGTAGAATGGTTGTCAAAGACTACATTGAACTTACAGATTTAAACTGATGTGTGAATGTAGCAGTTCAGTAACCCTTTCTTTGTAGTGTGTAGAAACAGATACTTTCAGCCGTATACAGGTACATAACAATTAGCGGTAAGATCAAGTCTGAAACACTAGAGAAACGTATTTATCAAAGTGCTCTGCTGAGTGGTGGTTCACCATAGGAAGTTGCATCTATGTTTAGATTCATCGACTTAGAAGCACGTTTCTTCTAAAAGCTTCGTTTGGATATTCCTGAGTGAATGGGATTATAGGATGTAATGGGAAATATCTGGCTCTAAAACCAAAACGGAGCTATATCGCTGAATGATTGTCAAAGGGTACATTCTACTTACAGAGTTAAACTGATGTGTGAATGTAGCAATTCATAAACACTTTCTTTGGAGATTGTAGAAACAGATATTTCCAGCAATATTTAGATGTATAAGAATTAGCGGTACGATAGAGTCTAAAACACGGAGGAAACGTATATATCAAACTGCTCTGCTGTGTCTTCGTTCACCTTAGGAAGTTTCATCTATGTTTAGATTCATCGACTTAGAAACACGTTTCTTCTAAAAGCTACGTTTGGATATTCCTGAGTGAATGGGAGTATTGGATGCAATGGGAAGTATCTGGCTTTAAAACCAAAGCGCATCTATCTAGCAGAACGATTGTCAAAGCGTACATTGAACTTACAGAAGAAAATTGATGTGTGAAAGTAGCAGTTCAGAAACCCTTTCTTTGGAAAGTGAGGAAACAGATATTTTCAGCCATATACCTGTATATAACAATTAGCGGTAAGATCAAGTCTGAAACACTGGAGAAACGTATATATATAAGTGCTCTGCAGTGGTGTTCGTTCACCTTATGAAGTTGCATCGATTTTTAGATTCATCGAGTTAGAAACACGTTTCTTCTAAAAGCTGCGTTTGGATATTCCTGAGTAAATGGGAGTTTAGGATGTAATAGTAAATATCTGACTCTAAAACCAAAACGGAGCTAGCAGAATGATTGTCAATGCATACATTCAACTTACAGAGTAAACCTCATGTGTGAATATAGCACTTCAGAATCCCTTTCTTTGGAGAGTGTAGAAACAGATATTTGCAGCTATATACAGGCATAAGAGAATTAGCGGTAGGATGAAGTCTAAAACACTGGAGAAACGTATATATCAAAATGCTCTGCTGTGTGTTCGTTCACCTTAGGAAGTTGCATCTACATGTAGCTTCATCGAGTTAGAAATACGTTTCTTCTGAAAGCTGCGATTGGATATTCTTGAGTGAATGGGAATACAGGATGCAATGGGAAATATCTGTCTCTAAAACCAAAACGGAGCTATCTAGCAGAATGCTTGTCAAAGTGTAAATTGAACATACAGAGGTAAACTGATGTGAGAATGTAGCAGTTCAGAAACCCTTTCTTTCTGGAGTGTAGAAACAGATATATCCAGCCATATACAGGTATATAAGAATTAGTGGTGAGATCGAGGATAAAACACTGGAGAAACGTATATATCAAACTGCTATGCTGTGTGTTCGTTCACCTTAGGAAGTTGCATCTATGTATAGATTCATCGACTTAGAAGCACGTTTCTTCTAAAAGCTGCTTTTGGATATTCCTGGGTGAACGGGAGTATACGATGTAATGGGAAATAACTGGCTCTAAAACTAAAACGGAGCTATATAGCAGAATGATTGTCAAAAAGTACATTCAACTTACAGAGTTAAAATGATGTGTGAATGTAGCAGTTCAGAAACCCTTTCTTTGGAGAGTGTAGACACAGATATTTCTTTTTTTTTTTTTTTCTTTTTTTTTTCCCATTTATTTATTTTATTGCATTTTACATTTTGGGGTACATGTGAAGAACATGCAAAATTGTTGCATAGGAACACACGTGGCAGTGTGATTTGCTGCCTTCCTCCCCATCACCTACATCTGACATTTCTCCCCTTGCTATCTCTCCCCAGCTTCCCACCCCCCACCCTCCCCCCCCATTTCCCCCCAACTGACCCCAGTGTGTAGTGCTCCCCTCCCTGTGTCCATGTGTTCTCATTGTTCAACACCCGCCTATGAGTGAGAACATGCGGTGTTTGATCTTCTGCTCTTCTGTCAGTTTGCTGAGAATGATGGTTTCCAGGTTCATCCATGTCCCTACAAAGGAATATTATGCAGCCATCAGAAACGATGAGTTTGGGTCCTTTGTAGACACAGATATTTCTAGCCACACAAAGGCATATAAGAAATAGCGGTAAGACCAAGTCTAAAACAATTGAGAATCGTATATATCAAACTGTTCTGCTGTGTGTTCGTTCACCTTAGGAAGTTGCATCTATGTTTAGATTCATCGACTTAGAACCACGTTTATTCTAAAAGCTGGGAGTAGTTATTCCTGAGTGAATGGGAGTATATTATGTAATGGGAAATATATGTGTGTAAAATGAAAACGGAGCTGTCTAGCAGAATGATTGTCAAAGTGTACATTCAACTTGCAGAGTTAAACTGATGTGTGAGTGTAGCAGTTAAGAAACCCTTTCTTTGGAGAGTGTAAAAACAGATATTTTCAGACATATTCAGGTATATAAGAATTAGCGGTAATATCGAGTCTAAAACACTGAGGAAACGTATATATGAAAGAGCTCTGCTGTGTGTTTGTTCACCTTAGGAAGTTGCAACTATGTTCAGATTCATCGAGTTAGGAACATGTTTCTTCTAAAAGCTGCGTTTGGATATTCCTGAGTGAATTGGAGTATAGGATGTTATGGGAAGTGTATGGCCCTAAAACAAAAACGGAGCTATGTAGCAAAATGATTGTCAAAGTGTACATTCAATTTACAGAGTTAAACTGATGTGTGAATGTAGCATACCAGAAACTCTTTCTTTGGAGACTGTAGAAACAGATATTTCCAGCCATATAAAGACATAAAAGAAATAGCAGTAAAAAGAAGCCTAAAACACTGGAGAAACGTATTTATCAAACGGCTCTGCTGTGTGTTCATTCACGTTAGGAAGTTGCATCTATGTTTAGATACATTGACTTAGAAGCACGTTTCTTCTAAAAGTTCCGTTTGGATATTCCTGAGTGAATGGTAGTATAGGATGTAATGGGAAATATCTGGCTCTAAAACCAAAACGGAGCTATCTAGCAGATTGATTGTCAAAGCATAAATTCAACTTACAGAGTTAACCACATGTGTGAATGCAGCACTTTAGAAAACCTTTCTTTGGAGAGTGTAGAAACAGATATTTCCAGCTATAGGCAGCCATATGAGAATTAGCGGAAAGATTGAGTCTAAAACACTGGAGATATATATATATATCAAACTGCTCTGCTGTATGTTCATGCACCTTAGAAAGTTGCATCTATGTTTAGATTTATTGAGTTAGAAACGTTTCTTCTAAAAGCCGCGTTTGTACATTCCTGAGTGAATGGGATTATAGGATGTAATGGGAAATATCTGGACCTAAAACCAAAACGGAGCTGTCTAGCAGAATGATTGTCAAAGGGTACATACAACTTACAGAGTTAAACTGATGTGTCAATGTAGCAGTTCAGAAACCCTTTCTTTGGAGAGTGTAGAAACAGAAATTTCCAGCCACATACAGGCATACAAGAAATAGCGGTAAGACGAAGTCTAAAACACTGGAGAAACGTATATATTAAACTGCTCTGCTGTGTATTCGTTCACCTTAGGAAGTTGCATCTATGTTTACATTCAAAGACTTAAAAGCACGTTTCTTCTAAAAGCTGCGTTTGGATATTCCTGAGTGAATGGGAGTATAAGATATCATGGGAAATATCTGGCTCTAAACAAAAACGGAGCTATGTAGGAGAATGATTGTCAAAGTGTACATTCAACTTACAGCGTTAACCTGTTGTTGGAATGTAGCAGTTCAGAAACCGTTACTTTCTGGACTGTAGAAACAGATAAATCCAGCCATATGCAGGTTTATAAGAATTAGCCGTGAGATCGAGTCTAAAACACTGTAGAAACCTATATATCAAACTGCTCTGCTGTGCATTCGTTCACCTTAGGAAGTTGCATCTATGTGTAGATTCATCGACTTACAAGCACGTTTCTTCTAAAAGCTGGGAATGGATATTCCTGAGTGAATGGGAGTATATTATGTAATGGGAAATATCAGGGTGTAAAACGAAAACGGAGTTATCTAGCAAAATGATTGTCAAAGCATATATTCAACTTACATAGTTAATCTGATACGTGAATGTATCAGTTCAGAAACCCTTTCTTTGTAGCGTGTAGAAACAGATATATTCAGACATATTCATGTATATAACAATTAGCGGTAAGATCAAACCTGAAACACTGGAGAAACGTATATATCAAACTGCTCTGCTGTGTGTTCGTTCACCTTAGGAATTTGCTCTATATTTAGATTCATCGAGTTAGAAAAACGTTTCTTCTAATAGCTGACTTCGGATATTCCTGAGTGAATGGGAGTATAGGATGTAATGGAAAATATCTGGCTCTGAAACCAAAACGGAGCTATATAGCAGAATGATTGTCAAAGCGTACATTCAACTTACAGAGATAAACTGATGTACGAATGTAGCAGTTCAGAAACCCTTTCTTTGGAGAGTGTAGAAACAGATATTTCCAGCCATATAAAGGAATATAAGAATTAGCCATAAGATCGAATCAAAAACACTGAGGAAACGTATATATCAAACTGTCTGCGTTGTGTTAGTTCACCTTAGGAAGTTGCATCTATGTTTACATTCATCGAGTTAGAAACACGTTTCTACTAAAAGCTGCGTTTCCATATTCCTGGGTGAATGGGAATATACGATGTAATGGGAAATATCTGGCTGTAAAAGCAAAACGGAACTATCTAGCAGAATGATTGTCAAAGCGTTCTTACAACGTACAAAGATAAAGTGATCTGTGAATGTACAGTTCAGAAACCCTTTCCTTGTAGAGTGTAGAAACAGGTATTTCCAGCCATATACAGGTGTATAAGAATTAGCGGTAACACCAAGTCTAAAACACTGGAGAAACGCATATATCAAACTGCTCTGCTGTGTTTGTTCACCTTAGGAAGCTGCATCTATGTTTAGATACATCGAGTTAGAAACACGTTTCTTCTCAAAGCTGCGTTTGGATATTCCTGAGTGAGTGGGAGTATAGGATGTAAGGGGAAATATCTGGCTCTAAAACGAAAACAGAGCTATCTGGTAGAGTGATTGTCAAAGCGTACATTCAACTTACAGAGTTAAACTGATGTGTGAAAATAGCAGTTCAGAAACCCTTTCTTTGGGGAGTGTAGAAATAGATATTTCCAGCCATATACAGGCATATAAAAAATAGCGATAAGAGCAAGTCTAAAACACTGGAGAAATGTATATATAATCTGCCCTGCTGTGTTTTCATTCACCTTAGGAAGTTGCATCTATGTTTAGATTCATCGAGTTAGAAGCACGTTTCTTCTAAAAGCTGCGTTTGGAAATTCCTGAGTGAATGGGAGTAAAGCATGTAATGGGATATATGTGGCTCTAAAACAAAAACGGAGATATCTAGAGGAATGATTGTTAAAGCGTTCATCAACTTGCAGAGTTAAACTGATGTGTGAAGGTAGCAGTTCAGAAACCGTTTCTGTGAAGAGTGTAGAAACAGATATTTCCAGCCCTATAAATGCATATAAGAAATAGCGGTAAAATCAAGTCGAAAACACTGGAGAAACGTATTTCTCAAACTGCTCTGCTGTGTGTTCGTTCACATTAGGAAGTTGCATCTATGTTTAGATTGATCGAGTTAGAAACACGTTTCTTCTAAAAGCTGCATTTGGATATTCCTGAGTGAATGGGAGTATAGGATGTAATGGGAAATATCTGGCTCTAAAACAAAAACGGAGCTATCTAGCAGAATGTGTGTCAAAGCGCAGATTCAACTTACACAGTTAAACAGGTGGGTAAATGTAGCAGATCGAAAACCCTTTCTTTAGAAAGTGTAGAAACAGATACTGTCAGCCTTATACAGGAATACAACAATTAGCAGAAAGATCAAGTCTGAAACACTGGAGAACGTATATATCAAAGTGCTCTGCTGTGTGTTCATTCCCCTTAGGAAGTTGCATCTATTATTAGATTCATCGACTTAGAAGCACGTTTCTTCTAAAATCTGCATTTGTATATTCCTGAGTGAATGGGAGTATAGGTGTAATTGGAAATATCTGGCTCTAAAACAAAAGGGGAGCTATCTAGCAGAATGATTGTGAAAGCATACATTCAACTTACAGAGGTAAACTTATGTGTCAATGTAGCAGTTCAGAAATCCTTTCTTTGGAGACTGTAGGAACAGATATTTCCAGCAGTATACAGGTATATAAGATTTATCGGTAAGATCGAGTGTAAAACACTCAGGAAACGCATATATCAAACTGCTCTGTTGTGTGTTCGTTCACCTTAGGTAGTTGCATCTACATGTAGATTCATCGAGTTAGAAACACGTTTCTTCTGCAAGCTGCGATTGGATATTCCTGAGTGAATGGGTGTACAGGATGTAATGGGAAATATCTGTCTCTAAAACCAAAATGGAGCTATCTAGCAGAATGTTTGTCAAAGTGTAAATTGAACATTTAGAGGTAAACTGATGTGAGAATGTAGCAGTTCAGAAACCCTTTCTTTCTGGAGTGTAGAAACAGATATATCCAGCCATATACAGGTAAATAAGAATTAGAGGTGAGATCGAGTATAAAACACTGGAGAAAAGTATATGTCAAACTGCTCTGTTGTGTGTTCGTTCACCTTAGGTAGTTGCATCTATGTTTAGATTCATCGACTTAGAAGAAAGTTTCTTCTAAAAGCTGCCTTTGGATATTATTGAGTGAATAGGAGTATATGATGAAATGGGAAATGCCTGGCTCTAAAACTAAAACGAAGCTATCTGGTAGAATGATTCTCAAAGCGTACATTCAACTTACAGAGTTAAACTGATGTGTGAATGTAGCAGTTCAGAAACCCTTTCTGTGGAGAGTGTAGACACAGATATTTCCAGCCACATAAAGGCATATAAGAAATAGTGATAAGACCAAACCTAAAACAATTGAGAATCATATATATCAAACTGCTCTGCTGTGTGTTCGTTCACCTTAGGAAGTTGCATCTATGTTTAGATTCATCGACTTAGAACCACGTTTCTTCTAAAAGCTGGGGGTAGATATTCCTGAGTGAATGAGAGTATAATATGTAATGGGAAATGTCTGTGTGTAAAACGAAAACGGAGCTATCTAGCAGAATGATTTTCAGAGTATGTATTCAACTTACATACTTAATCTGATATGTCAATGTAGCAGTTCAGAAACCCTTTCTTTGGAGAGTGTAGAAACAGATATTTTCAGCCATATTAAGGTATATACCAATCAGCGGTAAGAAGAATTCTTAAACACTGTAGAAACGTATATATGAAACTGCTCTGTTCTGTGTTCGTTCACCTTAGGAAGTTGCATCTATGTGTAGATTCATCGAGTTAAAAACACGTTTCTTCTAAAAGCTGCGTATGGATATTCCTGAGTGAATGGGAGTATAGGATGTAATGTTAAATATCTGGCTCTAAAACCAAAACGGAGCTATGTAGCAGAATGATTGTCAAAGCGTACATTCAACTTACAGAGGTAAACTGATGTGTGAATGTAGCAGTTCAGAAACCCTTCCGCTGGAGATTGTAAAACAGATATTTCTAACCATATACAGGTATAAAAGAATTAGCGATAAGCTCGAGACTAAAACACAGGAGTAACGTATATATCAAGCTGCTCTTCTATGTGTTCGTTCAACTTAGAAAGTTGCTTCTACGTTTAGATTCATCGAGTTAGAAACACGTTTCTTCTAAAAGCTGCGTTTCGATATTCCTGGGAGAATGTGAGTATAGAATATAATGGAAAATATCTGCCTCTAAACCCAAAACGGAGCTATCTAGCAGAATGACTCTCAAAGCGTAGATTCAACTTACAGAGTTAAACAGGTGGGTGAATGTAGCAGTTCAGAAACCCTTTCTTTGTAGCGTGTAGAAACAGATATTTCCCGCCATATACAGGTGTATAAGAATTAGCGGTAACACCAAGTCTAAAACACTGGAGAAACGCATATATCAAGCTGCTCTGCTGTGTGTTCGTTCACCTTAGGAAGTTGCATCTAGGTTTAGATTCATCGAGTTAGAAACACGTTTCTTCTAAAAGCTGCATTTGGATATTCCTGAGTGAGTGTGAGTATAGGATGTAAGGGGAAATATCTGGCCCTAAAACCAAAACGGAGCTATCTAGTAGAGTGATGGTCAAAGCGTACATTCAACATACAGAGTTAAACTGATGTGTGAATGTAGCAGTTCAGAAACCCTTTCTTTGGGGAGTGTAGAAATAGATATTTCCAGCCATATACAGGTATATAAGAAATAGAGATAAGAGCAATTCTAAAACACTGGAGAAACGTATATATAATCTGCTCTGCTGTGTGTTCGTTCACCTTAGGGTGTTGCATCTATGTTTAGATTTATCGAGTTAGAAGCACGTTTCTTCTAAAAGCTGCGTTTGGAAATTCCTGAGTGAATGGGAGTAAAGGATGTATAGGTATATATGTGGCTCTAAAACAAAAACGGAGATATCTAGAGGAATGATTGTTAAAGTGCTCATCAACTTACAGAGTTAAACTGATGTTTGAAGGTAGCAGTTCAGAAACCCTTTTTTTGGAGATTGTAGAAACAGATATTTCCAGCCGTATGCAGGTATATAAGAATTAGTGGTAACATCGAGTCTAAAACACTGGAGAAACGTATATATAAAACTGCTCTGCAATGTGTTCATTCAACTTAGGAAGTTGCATCTATGTTAAGATTCATCGAGTTAGAAACAAGTTTCTTCTGAAAGCTCCGTTTGGATATTCCAGAGTGAATGGGATTATAGGATGTAATGGGAAATACATGGCTCTAAAACAAAAACGAAGCTATCTAGCGGAATAATTGTTAAAGCGTTCATCAACTTACAGAGTTAAACTGACGTGTGAAGGTAGCAGTTCAGAAACCGCTTCTGGGACGAGTGTAGAAACAGATATTTCCAGCCATATAAAGGCATATAAGAAATAGCGGTAAAATCAAGTCTAAAACACTGGAGAAACGTACTTCTCAAACTGCTCTGTTGTGTGTTCGTTCACCTTAGGAAGTTGCATCTATGTTTAGATTCATCGAGTTAGAAACACTTTTCTTCTAAAAGCTGGGAGTGGATATTCCTGAGTGAATGGGAGTATATTATGTAATGGGAAATATCTGACAGTAAAACGCAAACGGAGATATATAGCAGAATGATTGTCAAGGTATATATTCATCTTATAGAGTTAAATAGAATTGTGAAAGTAGCAGTTCAGAAACCCTTTATTTGGGGAGTGTGGGAACAGATATTTTCAGCCATATATATGTGTGTAACAATTAGCGTTAAGATCAAGTCTGAAACATTGCAGAAACGTATAAATCAAAGTGCTCTGCCGTGTGTTCGTTCACCTTAGGAAGTTGTATCTAGGTTTAGATTCATTGAGTTAGAAATACGTTTCTTCTAAAGCTTCGTTTGGATATTAATGACTGAATGGGAGTATAGTATGTAATAGGAAATATCTGACTCTAAAACGAAAACGGAGCTGTATAACAGAATGATTGTCAAAGCATACATTCAACTTACAGAGTAAACCTCATGTGTGAATGGAGCACTTCAGAAACCCTTTCTTTGGATAGTGTAGAAACAGATATTTCCAGCTATAAACAGACATATGAGAATTAGCGATAATATCAAGTGAAAACACTGGAGAAACGTATATATCAAACTGCTCTGCTGTGTGTTCGTTTAGCTTGGGAAGTTGCATCTATATTTACATTCATCTAGTTAGAAACATGTTTCTTCTAAAACTGCGTTTGTATATTCCTGAGTGAAGGGGAGTATAGGATGTTATGGGAAACATCTGGCTCTAAAACAAAAGTGGAGCTATGTAGCAGAGTGAATGTCAAAGTGTACATTCAACTTACAGAGTTAAAGTGATGTGTGAATGCAGGAGTTCAGAAACCCTTTCGTTGGAGAGTGCACAAACAGATATTTCCAGCTATATACAGGTATATGAGAATTATTGGTAAGATCAAGCCTAAAACACTGGAGAAACGTATATATCAAACTGCTCTGCTGTGTGTTCGTTCACCTTATGAAGTTGCATCTATGTTTAGATTCATCGAGTTAGAAACACGTTTCTTCTAAAAGCATCGTTTGGATATTCCTGAGTGAATGGGACTATAGGATGTAATGGAAAATATCTGGCTCTGAAACCGAAACGGAGCTATGTAGCAGAATGATTGTCAAAGCGTACATTCAACTTACAGAGTTAAACTGATATGTGAATGTAGCTGTTCATAAACCCTGTCTTTGGTGAATGTAGAAACCGACATTTACAGCAATATACAGGTATATAAGAATGAGCGCTAAGATCGAGTCTAAAACACTGAGGAAACGTATATATCAAACTGCTATGCTTCGTGTAAGTTCACTTTTGGAAGTTGCATCTATGTTTAGATTCATCGCGTTAGAAACACGTTTCTTCCAAAAGCTTCGTTTGGATATGCCTGAGTGAATGGGGGTATAGGATTTAATGGGAAATATTTGGCTCTGAAAAAAAAACGGAGCTATGGTGCAGAATGGTTGTAAAAGTGTGCATTCAACTTACAGAGGTAAACTGATGTGTGAATTTAGCAGTTCAGAAACCCTTTCTTTGTAGAGTGTAGAAAAAGATATTATCAGCCTTATACAGGTATATAACAATTAGCAGTAAGATCAAGTCTGAAACACTGGAGAAAGGTATATATCAAACTGCTATGCTTCGTGTAAGTTCACTTTTGGAAGTTGCATCTATGTTTAGATTCATCGCGTTAGAAACACGTTTCTTCCAAAAGCTTCGTTTGGATATTCCTGAGTGAATGGGGGTATAGGATTTAATGGAAATATTTGGCTCTGAAAAAAACGGAGCTATGGTGCAGAATGGTTGTAAAAGTGTGCATTCAACTTACAGAGGTAAACTGATGTGTGAATTTAGCAGTTCAGAAACCCTTTCTTTGTAGAGTGTAGAAAAAGATATTATCAGCCTTATACAGGTATATAACAATTAGCAGTAAGATCAAGTCTGAAACACTGGAGAAACGTATATATCAAACTGCTCTGCTCTGTGTTCGTTCACCTTAGGAAGTTGAATCTATGTTTAGATTCATCGAGTTAGAAACACGTTTCTTCTAAAAGCTGCGTTTGGATAGTCCTGACTGAATGGGAGTATAGCATGTAATGGGAAATATCTGGCTCTAAAACGAAAACGGAGCTATCTAGCAGAATGATTGTCAAAGTGTACATTCAACTAACACAGGTAAACTGATGTGTCAATGTAGCCGTTCAGAAACCCTTTTTTTGGAGAGTGTAGAAACAGATATTTCCAGCCATATAACGGCATATGAGAAATAGCAGTGAAATCAAGTCTAAAACACTGGAGAAACGTATTTATCAAACAGCTCTGCTGTGTGTTCATTCACGTTAGGAAGTTGCATCTATGTTTAGATACATTGAATTAGAAGCACGTTTCTTCTAAAAGTTGCGTTTGATATTCCTGAGTGAATGGGAGTATAGGATGTAATGGGAAATATCTGGCTCTAAAACCAAAACGGAGCTATCTAGCGGAACGACTGTCAAAGCATACATTCAACTTACAGAGTAAACCACATGTGTGAATGAGGCACTTCAGAAAACCTTTCTTTGGAGAGTGTAGAAACAGATATTTCCAGCTATATGCAGCCATATGAGAATTAGCGGTAAGATCGAGTCTAAAACACTGGAGAAACGTCTATATCAAACTGCTCTGCTGTGTCTTCGTTCACCTTTGGAAGTTGCATGTATGTTTAGATTCATCGAGTTAGAAACACTTTTCTTCTAAAAGCTGGGAGTGGATATTCCTGAGTGAATTGGAGTATATTTTGTAAAGGGAATTATCTGGGTGTAAAACAAAAACGGAGCTATCTAGCAGAATAATTGTCAAAGGATATATTCAACTTACAGAGTTAATCTGAAGTGTGAATTTAGCAGTTCAGAAACCCTTACTTTGTAGAGTGTAGAAACAGATATTTTTTGCCTTATACAGGTATATAACAGTTAGCGGTAGAAGCAACTCTGAAACACTTGAAAAACCTATATATCATATGGCTCTGCTGTGTGTTCGTTCACCTTAGGAAGTTGCATATATGTGTAGATTCATCGAGTTCGAAACAGGTTTGTTCTAAAAGCTGCCTTTGGATATTCCTGAGTACATGGGAGTATAGGATGTTATGGGAAATAACTGGCTCTAAAACAAAAACGGACCTATGTATCAAAATGATTGTCAAAGTGAACATGCAACTTACAGATGTAAACTGATGTGTCAATGTAGCACTTCAGAAACCCTTTCTTTGGAGAGTGTAGAAACGGATAATTCCAGCTATATACAGGCATATGAGAATTAGCGGTAAGATCAAGTCTAAAACGCTGGAGATACATAAATATCTAACTGCTCTGCTGTGTGTTCATTCACATTAGGAAGTTGAATCTATCATTAGATTCATCGAGTGAGAAACACGTTTCTTCTAAAAGCTGGGAGTGGATATTCCTGAGTGAATTGGAGTATATTATGTAATGGGTAATATCTGGGTGTAAAACGAAAACAGAGCTATCTAGCAGAATGATTGACAAACCATGTATGGAATTTACATAGTTAATCTGATGTGTGAATGTATCAGTTCTAAAACCCTTTCTTTGGAGATGTGTAGAAACAGATAATTTCAGCCATATTCAGGTATGTAACAATTACCGGTAAGATAAAGCCTGAAACACTGGAGAAACGTATATATCATACTGCTCTGCTGTGTGTTCGTTCACCTTAGGAAGCTGCATCTATGTTTAGATTCATCGAGTTAGAAACAAGTTTCTTCTAAAAGTTGCGATTGGATATTCCTGAGTGAATGGGAGTATAGGATGTAATATGAAATATCTGACTCTAAAACCAAAACGGAGCTATCTAGCAGAATGATTGTCAAAGCATACATTCAACTTTCTGAGTAAACCTTAGGTATCAATGTAGCACTGCAGAAACCCTTTTTTTGGAGATTGTAGAAACAGATACTTCCAGCTATATACAGGCATATGAGAGAGAGCGATAAGATCAGGTCTAAAACCCTGGAGAAACGTATATATCAAACTGGTCTACTGTGTGTTCGTTCACCGTAGGAAGTTGCATCTATGTGTAGATTCATTGAGTTAGAAACACGTTTCTTCTAAAAGCTGGGAGTAGATATTCCTGAGTGAATGGGAGTATAGGGTGTAATGGGAAATATCTGGTTGTAAACGAAAATGGAGCTATGTAGCAGAATGATTGTCATAGCATATATTCAACTTTCATACTTAAAGTGACGTGTGAATGTAGCAGTTCAGAAACCCTTTCTTTGGAGAGTGTAGAAACAGATATTTTCAGCCATATTCAGATATATAACAGCGATAAGATCAAGTCTGAAACACTGGAGAAAGGTATATATCAAACTCCTTTGCAGTGTGTTCGTTCACCTTAGGAAGTTGCATCTATGATTCGATTCATCGGGTTAGAAACACGTTTCTTCTAAAAGCTGCCTTTGGATATTCCTGAGTGAATGGGAGGAAAGGATGTAATAGGAAATATCTGACTCTAAAACCAAAACGGAGCTATCTGGCAGAATGATTGTCAAAGCATATATTCAACTTAAAGAGAAAACCTCGTGTATGAATCTAGCACTTCAGAAAACCTTTCTATGGAGAGTGTAGAAACAGATATTTCCAGCCATATAAAGGAATATAAGAATTAGCTGTAAGATCGAATCTAAAACACTGAGGAAACGTATATATCAAACTGTCTGCGTTGTGTTTGTTCACCTTAGGAAGTTGCATCTATGTTTAGATTCATCGAGTTAGAAACACGTTTCCTCTAAAAGCTTCGTTTCCATATTCCTGGGTGAATGGGAATATAGGATGTAATAGGAAATATCTGGCTCTAAAAGCAAAACGGAGCTATCTAGCAGAATGATTCTCAACGCGTACATACAACTTACAGAGATAAAGTGATGTGTGAATGTAGAAGTTCAGAAACCCTTTCTTTGTAGAGTGTAGAAACAGATATTTCCAGCCATATACAGGTGTATAAGAATTAGCGGTAACACCATGTCTAAAACACTGGAGAAACGCATATATCAAGCTGCTCTGCTGTGTGTTCGTTCACCTTAGGAAGTTGCATCTATGCGTAGATTCATCGAATTAGAAACACGTTTCTTCTAAAAGCTGCATTTGGACATTCCTGAGTGAGTGGGAGTATAGGATGTAAGGGGAAATATCTGGCTCTAAAATCAAAACGGAGCTATCTAGTAGAGTGATTGTCAAAGTGTACATTCAACTTGCCGAGTTAAACTGATGTGTGAATGTAGCAGTTAAGAAACCCTTTCTTTGGGGAGTGTAGAAATAGATATTTCCAGCCATATACAGGCAAATAAGAAATAGCGTTAAGAGCAAGTCTAAAACACTGGAGAAACGTATATATAATCTGCTCTGCTGTGTGTTCGTTCACCTTAGGAAGTTGCATCTATGTTTAGATTCATCGAGTTAGAAGCACGTTTCCTCTAAAAACTGCGTTTGGATATTCCTGAGTGAATGGGAGTATAGGATGTAATGGGAAATAACTGGCTCTAAAACAAAAACGGAGCTATCTAGCAGAATGATTGTCAAAGTGTATATTCAAGTTACAGAGTTAAACTGATGTGTGAATGTAGCAGTTCAGAAACCCTTTCTTTGTAGAGTGTAGAAACAGATATTTTCAGCCATGTATAGGTATATAACAATCAGCTTTAAGATAAAGTTGAAACACTGGAGAATCGTATATATCAAACTGCTCTGCTGTGTGTTCGTTCAGCTTAGGGTGTTGCATCTATGTTTAGATTCATCGAGTTAGAAGGACGTTTCTTCTAAAAGCTGCATTTGGAAATTCCTGAGTGAATGGGAGTAAAGGATGTAATGGGATATATGTGGCCCTAAAACAAAAACGGAGATATCTAGAGGAATGATTGTTAAAGCGTTCATCAACTTACAGAGTTAAACTGATCTTTGAAGGTAGCAGTTCAAAAACCCTTTTTTTGGAGATTGTAGAAACAGATATTTCCAGCCATATGCAAGTATATAAGAATTAGTGGTAACATCGAGTCTAAAACACTGGAGAAACGTATATATAAAACTGCTCTGCAATGTGTTCGTTCACCATAGGAAGGTGCAACTATGTTTAGATTCATCAAGTTAGAAACAAGTTTCTTCTGAAAGCTCCGTTTGGATATTCCAGAGTGAATGGGAGTATAGGATGTAATGGTAAATATCTGGCTCTAAAACAAGAACAAAGCTATCTAGCGGAATGATTGTCAAAGCGCACATTCAACATACAGAGTTAAACTGATTTGTGAATGTAGCAGTTCAGAAACCCTTTCTTTGGGGAATGTAGGAACAGATGTTTTCACCAATATACATGTGTATAACAACCAGCGGTACGATCAAGTCTGAAACATTGTAGAAACGTATATATCAAAGTGCTTTGCTGTGTGTTCGTTCAACTTAGGAAGTTGCATCTATCTTTAGATTCATCGAGTTAGAAACACGTTTCTTCCAAAAGCTGCGATTGGATATTCCTGAGTGAATGGGAGTATTGGATGTAATAGGAAATATCCTACTCTAAAACCAAAACGGAGCTATATAGCAGAATGATTGTCAAAGCATACGTTCAACTTTCTGAGTAAACCTCATGTGTGAATGTAGCACTGCAGAAACCCTTTCTTTGGAGAGTGTAGAAACAGATACTTCCAGGTATATACAGGCATACGAGAGTTAGCGATAAGATGAAGTCTAAAACACTGGAGAAACGTATATATCAAACTGCTCTGCTGTGTGTTCATTCATCTTAGGAAGTTGCATCTATGTGTAGATTCATTGAGTTAGAAACACGTTTCTTCTAAAAGCTGGTAGTGGATATTCCTGAGTGAATGGCAGTATAGGGTGTAATGGGAAATATCTGGTTGTAAAACGAAAACGGAGCTATCAAGCAGAATGATTGTCAAAGTGTACATTCAACTTACAGAGTTAAACTGATGTGTGAATGTAGCAGTTGAGAAACCCTTTCTTTGGAGATTGCAGAAACAGATATTTCCAGCCATATACAGGTATATAAGAATTAGTGGTAACATCGAGTCTAAAACATTGGAGAGATATATATGTATATATATATATCAAACTGCTCTGCTGTGTGTTCGTTCAACTTAGGAAGTTGCATCTATGTTTACATTCATCGAGTTAGAAACACGTTGCTTCTAAAAGCTGCGAGTGGATATTCCTGAGTGAATGGGAGTATATTATGTAATATGAAATATCTGAGAGTAAAACGAAAAGGGAGCTATATAGCAGAATGATTGTCAAAGCGTATATTCAACTTACAGAGTTAAACAGATTTGTGAATGTAGCAGCTCAGAAACCCTTTCTTTGGGGAGTGTGGGAACAGATTTTTTTCAGCCAATTAAATGTGTATAACAATTAGAGGTAAGATCAAGTCTGAAACATTGCAGAACCGTATAAATCAAAGTGCTCTGCTGTGTGTTCGTCCACCATAGGAAGTTGCATATATGTTTAGATTTGTCGAGTTAGAAACAACTTTTCTAAAAGCTGCTTTGGATATTCCTCAGTGAATGGGAGTATAGGACGTAATAGGAAATATCTGACTCAAAAACGAAAACGAAGCTATATAGCAGAATGAATGTCAAAGCATACATTCAACTTACAGAGTAAACATCATGTGTGAATGTAGCAGTTCAGATACCCTTTATTGGGAGGCTGTAGAAACAGATATTTCTAGGTATATACAGGCATAGGAGAATTAGCAGTATGATCAAGTCTAACACACTGGAGAAACGTATATATCAAACTGCTCTGCTGTGTGTTGGTTCTCCTTAAGAAGTTGTGTCTCTTTGTGGATTCATCGAGTTAGAAACACGTTTCTTCTAAAAGCTGCGTTTGGATATTCTTGAGTGAATGGGAGTATAGGATGTAATGGGAAATATCTGGCTCTAAAACCAAAACGGAGCTATCTAGCAGAACGACTGTCAAAGCGTAGATTCAACTTGCAGAGTTAAACTGATGTGTGAATGTAGCAGTTCCGAAACTCTTTCTTTAGAGTGTGTAGAAACAGATATTTCCAGCCGTATATAGGCATATAAGAAATAGCTGTAAGATCAAGGCTAAAACACTGGAGAAACGTATATATCAAACTGCTCTGCTCTGTGTTCCTTCACTTTAGGAAGTTGCATTTATGTGTAGATTCATCGAGTTAGAAACACATTTCTGCTGAAAGCTGCGTTTGGATATTCCTTAGTGAATGGGAGTACAGGATGTAATGGGAAATATCTGTCTCTAAAACCAAAACGGAGCTATCTAGCAGAATGGTTGTCAAAGCATAAATTGAACATACAGAGGTAATCTGATGTGTGAATGTAGCAGTTCAGAAACCCTTTCTTTATGGAGTGTAGAAACAGATATATCCAGCCATATACAGATATATAAGAATTGGTGGTGAGATCGAACCTAAAACACTGGAGAAACGTATATATCAAACTGCTCTGCTGTGTGTCCGTTCACCTTAGGAAGTTGCATCTATGTTTAGATTCATCGACTTCGAAGCAAGTTTCTTCTAAAAGCTGCGTTTGGATATTCCTGAGTGAATGGGAGTATAAGATGTAATGGGAAATATCTGGCTCTAAAACTAAAACGGAGCTATCTAGCAGAATGATTGTCAAAGCGTATATTCAACTTACATAGTTAAACTTATGTGTCAATGTAGCAGTTCAGAAACCCTTTTTTGGAGAGTGTAGAAACAGATATTTCCAGCCACACAAAGGCATGTGAGAAATAGCGGTAAGATCAGGTCTAAAACAATTGAGAATCGTATATATGAAACTGCTCTGCTGTGTGTTCATTCACCTTACGAAGTTGCACCTATGTTTAGATTCATCGAGTTAGAAACAAGTTTCTTCTAAAAACTGGGAGTGGATATTCCTGAGTGAATGGGAGTATATTATGTAATGGGAAATATCTGGGTGTAAAACGAAAACGGAGCTATGTAGCAGAATGATTGTCAAAGCATATATTCAACTTACATAGTTAATCTGATGTGTGAT
Organism: Sapajus apella; assembly: GCF_009761245.1. NCBI lineage: Eukaryota > Metazoa > Chordata > Mammalia > Primates > Cebidae > Sapajus > Sapajus apella. The sequence continues at coordinate 56,441 of NW_022437222.1, forward strand.
TGTAGAAGTTCAATAACCCTTTCTTTGGAGAGTGTAGAAACAGATATTTGCAGCCATATTCAGGTATATATCAATTAGTGGTAAGATCAATTCTGAAACACTGGAGAAACGTATATAGCAAACTGCTCTCCTGTGTGTTCGTTCACCTTAGTAAGTTGCATCTATGTTTAGATTCATCGAGTTAGAAACAGGTTTCTTCTAAAAGATGCGTTTGGATATTCCTGAGTGAATGGGAGTATAGGATGTTATGGGAAATATCTGGCTCTAAAACAAAAACGGAGCTATCTAGCAGAATGAGTGTCAAAGCGCAGATTCAACTTACAGAGTTAAAAAGGTGGGTGAATGTAGCAGATCAGAAACCCTTTCTTTGGAGAGTGTAGAAACAGATACTGTCAGCCATATACAGGTATACAACAATTAGCAGTAAGATCGAGTCTGAAACACTGGAGAAACGTATATATCAAAGTGCTCTACTGTGTGTTCATTCACCTTCGGAAGTTGCATCTATGTTTAGATTCATCGACTTAGAAACACGTTTCTTCTAAATGCTACGGTTGTATATTCCTGAGTGAATGGGAGTATAGTATGTAATGGGAAATATCTGGCTCTAAATCAAAAGGGGAGCTGCCAAGCAGAATGATTGTCAAAGCCTACATTCAACTTACAGAGTTAAAATGATGTGTGAATGTAGCAGTTCAGAAACCCGTTCTTTGGAGCGTGTAGAAACCGATATTTCCAGCCATATAGAGGCATATAAGAAATAGCGGTAAAATCAATTGAAAACACTATAGAAACTTATTTGTCAAACTGCTCTGCTGTGTGTTCGTTCACCTTCAGAAGTTGCATCTATGTGTAGATTCATCGAGTCAGAAACACGTTTCTTCTAAAAGCTGCATTTGGAGTGAACAGGAGTATAAGATGTAATGGGAAATATCTGGCTCTAAAAAAAACACGGAGCAATCTAGTAGAATGATTGTCAAAGCGTACATTCAATTTACAGTGGCAAACTTATGTGTGAATGTTGCAGTTCAGAAACCCTTTCTTTGGAGATTGTAGAAACAGATATTTCCAGCAGTATACAGTTATATAAGATTTATCGGTAAGATCGATTGTAAAACACTCAGGAAAGGCATATATCAAACTGCTGTGTTGTGTGTTCGTTCAACTTAGTAAGTTGCAACTATTTTTAGATTCATTGTGTTTAAACACGTTTTTTCTAAAAGCTTCGTTTGGATATTTCTGAGTGAATGGGAGTATAGGATGTAATGGGAAATATCTGGCTCTAAAATCAAAACGGAGCTATGTAGCAGAATGGTTGTCAAAGAGTACATTGAACTTACAGAGGTAAACTGATGTGTGAATGTAGCAGTTCAGAAACACGTTCTTTGTAGTGTTTGGAAACAGATATTTCCAGCCATATACAGGTACATAACAAATAGCGGTAAGGTCAAGTCTGAAACACTAGAGAAACTTATTTATCAAACTGCTCTGCTGTGTGTTCGTTCACCTTAGGAAGTTGCATCTATGTTTAGAATCATCGACTTAGAAGCACGTTTCTTCTAAAAGCTGCGTTTGGATATTCCTGAGTGAATGGGATTATAGGATGTAATGGGAAATATCTGGCTCTAAAACCAAAACGGAGCTATATAGCAGAATGATTGTCAAAGCGTACATTCAACTTACAGAATTAAACTGATGTGTGAATGCAGCAGTTCATAAACCCTTTCTTTGGAGATTGTAGAAACAGATATTTCCATCATTATATTGATGTATAAGAATTAGCGGTAAGATGGAGTCTAAAATACGGAGGAAACATATATATCAAACAGCTCTGCTGTGTGTTCGTTCACCTTATGAAGTTTCATCTATGTTTAGATTCATCAAATTAGAAACACGTTTCTTCTAAAAGCTACGTATCTCTATTCCTGGGTCAATGGGAATATACGATGTAACGGGAAATATCTGGCTCTAAAAGCAAAACGGAGCTATCTAGCAGAATGATTGTCAAAGCGAACATAAAACTTACAGGTTAAAGTGATGTGTGAATGTAGAAGTTCAGAAACCCTTTCTTTGGAGAGTGTAGAAACAGATATTTCCAGCCATATACAGGTGTATAAGAATTAGCGGTAACACCAAGTCTAAAACACTGGCGTAACGTATATATAAAGCTGCTCTGATATGTGTTCGTTCACCTTAGGAAGTTGCATCTATGTTTAGATTCATCGAGTTAGAAACACTTTTCTTCTAAAAGCTGCGTTTGGATATTACTGAGTGAGTGGGAGTATAGGATGTAAGGGGAAATATCTTGCTCTAAAACCAAAACGGAGCTATCTAGCAGAATGTTTGTCAAAGCGTGCATTCAACTTGCAGAGTTAAACTGATGTGTGAATGTAGTAGTTCAGAAACCCTTTCTTTGGAAGGGTAGAAACAGATATTTCCAGCCATATACAGGCATATAAGTAATAGCGTTAAGAGGATGTCTAAAACACTGGAGAAACGTGTATATAATCTGCTCTGCTGTGTGTTCGTTCACCTTAGGAAGTTGCATCTATGTTTAGATTCATCGGGTTAGAAACACGTTTCTTCTAAAATCTGGGAGTCGATATTCCTAAGTGAATGGGAGTATATTATGTAATGGGAAATATCTGCATGTAAAACGAAAACGGAGCTATCTAGCAGAAAGCCTGTCAAAGCGTATATTCAACGTACATAGTTAATCTGATGTGTTAATGTCGCTGTTCAATAACCCTTCTTTCGAGAGTGTAGAAACTGTTATTTTCCGCCATATTCAGGTATATAACAATTAGTGGTAAGATCAATTCTGAAACCCTGGAGAAACGTATACATCAAACTGCTCTGTTGTGTGTTCGTTCGCCTTAGGAAGTTGCAACTATGTTTAGATTCATCGACTTGGAAGCATTTTTTTGTAAAAGCTTCGTTTGGATATTCCAGAGTGAAAGGGATTATAGGATGTAATGGGAAATATCTGACTCTAAAACCAAAACGGAGCTATATCGCAGAATGATTGTCAAAGCGTACATTCAACTTAGAGAGTTAAACTGATGTGTGAATGTAGCAATTCATAAACCCTTTCTTTGGAGATTGTAGAAACAGATATTTCCAGCAATATATAGATGTATAAGAATTAGCGGTAAGATCGAGTCTAAAACACGGAGGAAACGTATATATCAAACTTCTCTGCTGTGTCTTCATTCACCTTAGGAAGTTTCATCTATGTTTAGATTCATCGACTTAGAAACACCTTTCTTCTAAAGGCTACGTTTGGATATTCCTGTGTGAATGGGATTATTGGATGCAATCGGACATATCTGGCTCTGAAACCAAAACGGAGCTATCTAGTGGAACGATTGCCACGTTTCTTCTAAAAGCAGGGAGTAGATATTCCTGAGTGAATGGGAGTATATTATGTAATGGGAAATATCTGTGTGTAAAACGAAAACGGAGCTATGTAGCAGAATGATTGTCAAAGCATATATTCAACTTACATAGTTAATCTGATGTGTGAATGTTGCAGTTCAGAAACCCTTTCTTTGGAGAGTGTAGAAACAGATATTTTCAGCCATATTCAGGTATAAAACAATCAGCGGTAAGACCAATTCTGAAACAGTGTTGAAATGTATATATCAAACTGCTCTGCTCTGTGTTCGTTCACCCTAGGAAGTTGCATCTATGTGTAGATTCATCGAGTTAGAAACCCGTTTCTTCTAAAAGCTGCGTTTCGATATTCCTGGGTGAATGGGAGTATAGAATATAATGGGAAATATCTGGCTCTAAACCCAAAACGGAGCTATATAGCAGAATGACTCTCAAAGTGTAGATTCAACTTACAGAGGTATACAAGTGGGTGAATGTAGCAGTTCAGAAACCCTTTCTTTGGAGAGTGTAGAAACAGATACTTTCAGCCTAATACAGGTATACAACAATTACCGGTAAGATCAAGTGTGAAACACTGGAGAAACGTATATATCAAAGTGCTCTGCTGTGTGTTCGTTCACCTTAGGAAGTTGCATCTATGTTTAGATTCATCGACTTAGAAGCACGTTTTTCTGAAAGCTGCGTTTGGATATTCCTGAGTGATTGGCAGTATAGGATGTAATGGGAAATATCTGGCTCTAAAACCAAAACGAAGCTATATATCAGATTGATTGTCAAAGCGTACATTCAACTTACAGAGCTAAACTGACGTGTGAATGTAGCAATTCATAAACCCGATCTTTGGAGATTGTAGAAACAGGTATTTCCAGCAATATATAGCTGTATAAGAATTAGCGGTATGATCGAGTCTAAAACACAGAGGACACGTATATATCAAACTGCTCTGCTGTGTCTTCATTCACCTTAGGAAGTTTCTTCTATGTTTAGATTCATCGACTTAGAAACACCTTTCTTCTAAAAGCTACGTTTGGATATTCCTGAGTGAATGGGAGTATTGGATGCAAGGGAAAATATCTGGCTCTAAAACCAAAACGGAGCTATCTAGCAGAACGATTGTCAAAGCATATATACAACTTACATATTTAATCTGATGTGTGAATGTAGCAGTTCAGAAACCCTTTCTTTGAAGAGTGTAGAAACAGATATTTTCAGCCATATTCAGGAATATAACAATCAGCGGTAAGACCAATTCTGAAACAGTGTTGAAACGTTTATATCAAACTGCTCTGTTCTGTGTTCGTTCACCTTAGGAAGTTGCATGTAGTTGTAGATTCATCGAGTTAGAAACACGTTTCTTTTAAAGGCTGCGTTTGGATTTTCCTGAGTGAATGGGAGTATGGGATGTAATGGGAAATATCTGGCTCTAAAAACAAAACGGAGCTATCTAGCAGATTGATTGTCAAAGCATACATTCCACTTACAGAGTAAACCTCATGAGTCAATGTAGCACTTCAGGAACCCTTTCTTTGGAGAGAGTAGAAACAGATATTTCCAGCTATATACAGACATAAGAGAATTAGCAATAAGATCAAGTCTAAAACGCTGGAGAAACGTATATGTCAAACTGCTCTTCTGTGTGTTCGTTCACCTAGAAAGTTGCATCTATGTATAGATTGATCGAGTTAGAAACACATTTCTTCTAAATGCTGGGAGTGGATATTCCTGATTGAATGGGAGTATATTATGTAATGAGAATTATCTGGATGTAAAACAAAAACGGAGCTACCTAGCAGAATAATTGTCAAAACATATATTCAACTTACAGAGTTAATCTGAATTGTGAGTGTAGCAGTTCAGAAACCCTTTCTCTGGAGAGTGTAGAAATAGATATTTTCAGCCTTATACAGGTATATAACAATTAGCGGTAAGAGCAAGTCTGAAACACTGGAGAAACGTACATGTCAAACTGCTCTGCTGTGTGTTCGTTCACCTTAGGAAGTTGCATCTACGTTTACATTCTTCGAGTTAGAAACACGTTTCTTTTAAAAGCTTCGTTTGGATATTCCTGAGTGAATGGGAGTATAGGATGTAATGGGAAATATCTGACTCTAAAACCAAAAAGGAGCTATCTAGCAGAATGATTGTCAAAGCGTACATTCAACTTACAGAGTTAAACTGATATGTGAATGTAGCAGTTCAGAAACCCTGTCTTTGGAGAATGTAGAAACCGACATTTCCAGCAATATACAGGTATATAAGAATTAGCACTAAGATCGAGTTTAAAACACCGAGGAAACTTATATATCAAACTGCTCTGCTGTGTGTTCGTTCACCTTAGGAAGTTGCAAATATGTTTAGATTCATCGAATTAGAAACACATATCTTCTGAAAGCTTCGTTTGGATATTCCTGAGTGAATGGGATTATAGGATGTAATGGGAAATATCTGGCTCAAAAAAAAAAAAAAAACGGAGCTAGGTGCAGCATGGTTGTAAAAGTGCACATTCAACTTACAGAGTTAAACTGATGTGTGAATGTAGCAGTTCAGAAACCCTTTCTTTGTAGAGTGTAGAAAAAGATATTTTCAGGCATATACAGGTATATAAAAATTAGCGGTAAGATCCAGTCTGAAACACTGGAGAAACGTATATATCAAAGTGCTAGGCTGTGTGTTACTTCATCTTAGGAAGTTGCATTAATGTTTAGATTCATCGAGTTAGAATCACATTTCTTCTAAAAGCTGCGTTTGGATATTCCTGACTGAATGGGAGTATAGCATGTAATGGGAAATATCGGGCTCTAAAACCAAAACGGAGCTATCTAGCCTAATGATTGTCAAAGCATACATTCAACTTAAGGAGAAAACCTCATGTATGAATCTAGGACTTCAGAAAACCTTTCATTGGAGATTGTAGAAACAGATATTTCCAGCTATTTATAGGCATATGAGAATTAGCGGTAAGATCAATTCTAAAACACTGGAGAAGCGTATATATCAAACTGCTCTGCTGTGTATTCGTTCACCTTAGGAAGTTGCATCTATTCATATATTCATCGAGTTAGAAACACGTTTCTTCCAAAAGCTGCGTATGGATATTCCTGAGTGAATGGGAGCATAGGATGTAATGGGAAATATCTGGCTCTAAAACCAAAACGGAGCTATCTAGCAGAATGATTGTCAAAGCGTACATTCACTAACACAGTTAAACTGATATGTGAATGTAGCAGTTGAGAAGCCCTTTCTTTGGAGATTGCAGAAACAGATATCTCCAGCCATATGGAGGTATATAAGAATTAGTGGTAACATCGAGTCAAAAACAAGGGAGATATATATATATATATATATATATATATATATATATATATATAATCAAACTGCTCTGCTGTGTGTTCGTTCACCTTAGGAAGTTGCATCTATGTTTACATTCATCGAGTTGGAAACACTTTGCTTCTAAAAGCTGCGTTTGGATATTCTTGAGTGAACGGGAGTGTAGGATGTAATGGGAAATATCTAGCAATAAAAAAAAAACGGAGCTATCTAACAGAACGACTGTCAAAGCGTAGATTCAACTTGCAGCGTTAAACTGATGTGTGAATGTAGCAGTTCCGAAACTCTTTCTTTAGAGAGTGCAGAAACAGATATTTCCAGCCATATACAGGCATATAAGAAATAGCAGTAAGATCAAGTCTAAAACACGGGAGAAACGTATATATCAAACTGCTCTGCTCTGTGTTCCTTCACCTTAGGAAGTTGCATCTTTGTGTAGATTCATCGAGTTAGAAACACGTTTCTTCTGAACGCTGGGAGTGGATATTCCTGAGTGAATGTGAGTATATTATGTAATGGGAAATATCTGGGTGTAAAATGAAAACGGAGCTATGTAGCAGAATGATTGTTAAAGCATATATTCAACTTACATAGTTAATCTGATGTGTGTATGTAGCAGTTCAGAAACCCTTTCTTTGGAGAGTGTAGAAACAGATATTTTCAGGCATATTCAGGTATATAACAATTAGCGGTAAGATCAAGTCTGAAACACTGGAGAAACGTATATATCAAACTGCTCTGCTGTGTGTTCATTCACCTTAGGAAGTTGTATCTATGTTTAGATTCATCGAGTTAGAAACACGTTTCTTCTAAAAGCTGCGTTTGGATATTCCTGAGTGAATGGGAGTAAAGGATGCAATGGGAAATACCTGGCTCTAAAACAAAAACAGAGCTATCTACCAGAACGATTGTCAAAGCGTAAATACAACTTACAGATTTAAACTGATGTTTGAATGTAGCAGTTCAGAAAACTTTTTTTGGAGAGTGTAAAAACAGATATTTCCAGCCATATATATGCATATGAGAATTAGCGATAAGATCCAGTCTAAAACACTGGAGAAACGTATATATCAAACTGCTCTGCTGTGTGTTCGTTCACCTTAGGAAGTTGCATCTATGTGTAGATTCATCGAATTAGAAACACGTTTCTTCTAAAAGCTGGGTGTTGATCTTCCTGAGTGAATGGGAGTATATTATGTAATTTGAAGTATCAGGCTCTAAAATGAAAACGGAGCTATCTAGCAGAATGATTGTCAATGGGTGAATTCAACGTACATAGTTAAACTGATGTGTGAATGTAGCAGTTCAGAAACACTTTCCCTGGAGAGTGTAGTAACAGATATTTTAAGCCATATACAGGTATATAAGAATTAGAATTAAGATAGAGTCTAAAACACTGGAGAAACGTATAGATCAAATTGCTCTGCTGTGTGTTCATTCACCTTAGGAAGTTGCATCTATGTTTAGATTCATCGAATGAGAAGCACGTTTCTTCTAAAAGCTGCGTTTGGATATTCCTGAGTGAATGGGATTATAGGATGTAATGGGAAATATCTGGCTCTGAAACCAAAATGGAGCTATATCGCAGAATGATTGTCAAAGCGTACATTCAATTTACAGAGTTAAACTGATGTGTGAATGTAGCAGATCAGAAACCCTTTCTTTGGAGAGTGTAGAAACAGATATTTCCAGCCATATAAAGACATAAAAGAAATAGCGGTAAAATGAAGCCTAAAACATTCGTGAAACGTATTTGTCAAACTTCTCTGCTGTGTGTTCATTCACCTTAACAATTTGCATCTATGTTTAGATTCATCGAGTTAGAAACACGTTTCTTCTAAAAGCTGCGTTTGGATATTCCTTAGTGAATGGGATTATAGGATGTAATGGGAAATATCTGGCTCTAAAACCAAAACGGAGCTATGGTGCAGAATGGTTGTAAAAGTGTGCATTCAACTTCCAGAGTTAAACTGATGTGTGAATGTAGCAGTCCAGAAACCATTTCTTTGTAGAATGCAGAAAAAGATATTTTCAGCCATATATAGGTATATAACAATTAGCGGTAAGTTCAAGTCTGAAACACTGGAAAAACGTACATATCAAACTGCTCTGTTGTGTGTTAGTTCACCTTAGGAAGTTGTATCTATGTTTAGATTCATCGAGTTAGAAACATGTTTCTTCTAAAATCTCCGTTTGGATATTCCTGATAGAATGGGAGTATAGCGTGTTATGGGAAATATCTGGCTCTAAAGCCAAAACGGAGCTATCTAGCAGAATGATTGTCAAAGTGTACATTCAACTAACACAGATAAACTGATGTGTGAATGTAGCAGTTGAGAAACCCTTTCTTTGGAGATTGCAGAAACAGATATCTCCAGCCATATAGAGGTATATAAGAATTAGTGGTAACATCGAGTCTAAAACACTGGAGATTATATATATATATATATATATATATATATATATATATATATATATATAACTGCTCTGCTGTGTGTTCGTTCACCTTAGGAAGTTGCATCTATGTTTACATTCATCGAGTTAGAAATACTTTGTTTCTAAAAGCTTCGTTTGGATATTCTTGAGTGAATGGGAGCGTAGGATGTAATGGGAAATATCTGGCAATAAAACCAAAACGGAGCTATCTAACAGAACGACTGTCAAAGCATATGTTCAACTTGCAGAGTTAAACTGATGTGTGAATGTAGCAGTTCCGAAACTCTTTATTTAGAGAGTGCAGAAACAGATATTTCCAGCCATATACAGGCATATAAGAAATAGCGGTAAGATCCACTCTAAAACACTGGAGAAACGTATATATCAAACTGCTCTGCTCTGTGTTCCTTCACCTTAGGAAGTTGCATCTATGTGTAGATTCATCGAGTTAGAAACACGTTTCTTCTGAACGCTGGGAGTGGATATTCCTGAGTGAATGTGAGTATGTTATGTAATGGGAAATATCTGGGTGTAAAACGAAAACGGAGCAATGTAGCAGAATGATTGTCAAAGCATATATTCAACTTACATAGTTAATCTGATGTGTGAATGTAGCAGTTCAGAAACCCTTTCTTTGGAGAATGTAGAAACAGATATTTCTAGCTATATACAGGTATATAAGAATTAACGGTAACGCCCAGTCTAAAACAGTGGAGAAACGTATATATCAAGCTGCTCTGCTGTGTCTTCGTTCACCTTAGGAAGTTGCATCTATGTTAAGATTCATTGAGTTAGAAACACGTTTCTACTAAAACCTGCGTTTGGATATTCCTGAGTGAATGGGAGTAAAGGATGCAATGGGAAGTACCTGGCTCTAAAACAAAAACAGAGCTATCTACCAGAATGATTGTCAAAGCGTAAATACAACTTACAGATTTTAACTGATGTTTGAATGTAGCAGTCCAGAAATTTTTTTTTGGTGAGTGTAGAAACAGATATTTCCAGCCATATATATGCATATGAGAATTAGCGATAAGATCAAGTCTAAAACACTGGAGAAACGTATATATCAAACTGCTCTGCGGCGTGTTCGTTCAACTTAGGAAGTTGCATGTATGTGTAGATTCATCGAATTAGAAACACGTTTCTTCTAAAAGCTGGGTGTTGATCTTCCTGAGTGAATGGGAGTATATTATGTAATTTGAAATATCAGGCTCTAAAATGAAAACGGAGCTATCTAGCAGAATGATTGTCAATGGGTGCATTCAACGTACATAGTTAAACTCATGTGTGAATGTAGCAGTTCAGAAACAGTTTCCCTGGAGAGTGTAGAAACAGATATTTTAAGCCACATACAGATATATAAGAATTAGAATTAAGATAGAGTCTAAAACACTGGAGAAACCTATAGATCAAATTGCTCTGCTGTGTGTTCGTTCACCTTAGGAAATTGCATCTACGTTTAGATACATCGAATTAGAAACACGTTTCTTCTAAAAGATGCGTTTGGATATTCCTGAGTGAATGGGAGTATAGGATGTAATGGGAAATATCTGGCTCTAAAACAAAAACGGAGCTATCTAGCAGAATGACTGTCAAAGCGTAGATTCAACTTACAGAGTTAAACAGATGGGTGAATGTAGCAGATCAGAAACCCTTTCTTTGGAGAGTGTAGAAACAGATACTGTCAGCCTTATGCAGGTATACAAGACTTAGCGGTAAGATCAAGTCTGAAACACTGGAGAAATGTACATATCAAAGTGCTCTGCTGTGTGTTCCTTCACCTTAGGAAGTTCCATGTATGTTTAGATTCATCAACTTAGAAGCACGTTTCCTCTAAAAGCTGCGTTTGTATATTCCAGAATGAATGGGAGTATAGGATGTAATGGGAAATATCTGGCTCTAAAACAAAAGGGGAGCTATCTAGCAGAATGATTGTCAAAGCGTAGATTCAATTACAGTGGTAAACTTATGTGTGAATGTAGCAGTTCAGAAACCCTTTCTTTGGAGATTGTAGAAACAGATATTTCCAGCAGTATACAGGTATATAAGAATTATCAGTAAGATCGAGTGTAAAACACTTAGGAAACGCATATATCAAACTGCTCTGTTTTGTGTTCGTTCACCTTAATAAGTTGCAACTATGTTTAGATTCATCGAGTTTAAACACGTTTTTTCTAAAAGCTTCGTTTGGATATTCCTGAGTGAATGGGAGTATAGGATGTAAAGGGAAATATCTGGCTCTAAAACCAAAACAGAGCTATGTAGCAGAATGGTTGTCAAAGACTACATTGAACTTACAGAGTTAAACTGATGTGTGAATGTAGCAGTTCAGAAACCCTTTCTTTGTAGTGTGTAGAAACAGATATTTTCAGCCATATACAGGGACATAACAATCAGTGGTAAGATCAAGTATGAAACACTCGAGAAACGTATTAATCAAACTGCTATGCTGTGTGTTCGTTCACCTTAGGAAGTTGCATCTATGTTTAGATTCATCGACTTGGAAGCACGCTTCGTCTAAAAGCTGCGTTTGGATATTCCTGAGTGAATGGGATTATAGGATGTAATGGGAAATATCTGGCTCTAAAACCAAAACGGAGTTATATCGCAGAATGATTGTCAAAGCGTACATTCAATTTACAGAGTTAAACTGATGTGTGAATGTAGCAGATCAGAAACCCTTTCTTTGGAGAGTGTAGAAACAGATATTACCAGCCATATAAAGACGTAAAAGAAATAGCGGTAAAATGAAGCCTAAGACACTGGCGAAACGTTATTGTCAATCTGCTCTGCTGTGTGTTCATTCACCTTAGGAATTTGCATCTATGTTTAGATTCATCGAGTTAGAAACACGTTTCTTCTAAAAGCTGCCTTTGGATATTCCTTAGTGAATGGGAGTATTGGATGCAATGGGAAATATCTGGCTCTAAAACCAAACGGAGCTATCTAGCAGAACGATTGTCAAAGAGGACATTCACCTTACAGAGGTAAACTGATGTGTGAAAGTAGCAGTTCAGAAACCCTTTCTTTGGGGAGTGAGGAAACAGATATTTTCAGCCATATGCAGGTATATAACAATTAGCGGTAAGATCAACTCTGAAACACTGCAGAAACGTATATATGAAAGTGCTCTGCTGTGGTGTTCATTCACCTTAGGAAGTTGCATCGATATTTAGCTTCATCGAGGTAGAAACACTTTTCTTCTAAAAGCAGGGAGTAGATATTCCTGAGTGAATGGGAGTATATTATGTAATGGGAAATATCTGTGTGCAAAACGAAAACGGAGCTATCTAGCAGAATGATTGTCAAAGCATATATTCAACTTACATAGTAAATCTGATGTGTGAATGTAGCAGTTCAGAAACCCTTTATTTGGAGAGTGTAGAAACAGATATTTTCAGCCATATTCAGGTATAAACAATCAGCGGTAAGACCAATTCTGAAACAGTGTTGAAACGTATATATCAAACTGCTCTGCTCTGTGTCCGTTCACCTTAGGAAGTTGCATCTATGTGTGGATTCATCGAATTAGAAACACGTTTCTTCTAAAAGCTGCGTTCGGATATTCCTGATTGAATGGGAGTATAGGATGTAATGGGAAATATCTGGCTCTAAAACCAAAACGGAGATATGTAGCAGAATGATTGTCAAAGCGTACATTCAACTTACAAAGGTAAACTGATGTGTGAATGTAGCAGTTCAGAAACCCTTCCGTTGAAGATTGTAGAAACAGATATTTCTAACCATATACAGGTATAAAAGAATTAGCGATAAGATCGAGACTTGAACACAGGAGAAACGTATATATCAAACTGCTCTTCTATGTGTTCGTTCAACTTAGAAAGTTGCATCTATGTTTAGATTCATCGAGTTAGAAACGCGTTTCTTCTAAAAGCTGCGTTTCGATATTCATAGGTGAATGGGAGTATAGAATATAATGGGAAATATCTGGCTCTAAACCCAAAACAGAGCTATCTAGCAGAATGACTCTCAAAGCGTAGATTCAACTTACCGAGTTAAACAGGTGGGTGAATGTAGCAGTTCAGAAACCCTTTATTTGGAAAGTGTAGAAACAGATAGTTTCAGCCTTATACGGGTATACAAAAATTAGCGGTAAGATCAAGTCTGAATGAGTGGAGGAACGTATATATCATACTGCTCTGCTGTGTGTTCGTTCATCTTAGGAAGCTGCATCTATGTTTAGATTCATCGAGTTAGAAACACGTTTCTTCTAAAAGCTCGTTTGGATATTAATGAGTGAATGGGAGTATAGGATGTAATAGGAAATATCTGACTCTAAATCCAAACGGAGCTATGTAGCAGAATGATTGTTAAAGCGTACATTCAACTTACAGAGTTAAACTGATGTGTCAATGTAGCACTTCAGAAACCCTTTCTTTGGAGAGTGCAGAAACAGATATTTCCAGCTATATACAGGCATATGAGAATTATCGGTATGATCAAGTCTAAAACACTGGAGAAATGTATATATCAAACTGCTCCGCTGTGTTTTTGTTCACATTAAGAAGTTGCATCTATCATTAGATTCATTGAGTTAGACACACGTTTCTTCTAAAAGCTGGGAGTGGATATTCCTGAGTGAATGGGAGTATATTATATAATGGGTAATATCTGTGTTTAAAACGAAAACGGAGCTATCTAGCAGAATGATTGACAAACCATATATTGAATTTACATAGTTAATCTGATGTGTGAATATATGAGTTCTGAAACCCTTTCTACGGAGATGTGTAGAAACAGATATTTTGTGCCAATTTAAGGCATATAACAATTACTGGTAAGATAAAGTCTGAAACACTGGAGAAACGTATATATCATACTGCTCTGCTGTGTGTTCGTTCACCTTAGGAAGCTGCATCTATGTTTAGATTCATCTAGTTAGAAACACGTTTCTTCTAAAAGCTACGTTTGTATATTAATGAGTGAATGGGAGTATAGGATGTAATAGGAAATATCTGACTCTAAAACCAAAAGGAAGCTATATAGCAGAATGATTGTCAAAGCATACATTCAGCTTTCCGAGTAAACCTCATGTGTGAATGTAGCGCTGCAGAAACCCTTTCTTTGGAGAGTGTAGAAAGAGATAATTCCTGCTATATACAGGCATATGAGAGTTAGCGGTAAAATCAGGTCTAAAACACAGGAGAAACGTATATATCAAACTGCTCTGCTGTGTGTTAGTTCACCTTAGGTAGTTGCATATATGTGTAGATTCATTGAGTTAGAAACACGTTTCTCCTAAAAGTTGCGTTTGGATATTCCTGAGCGAATGGGAGTATAGGGTGTAAAGGGAAATATCTGGTTGTAAAACGAAAACGGAGCTATTTGGCAGAATGATTGTCATAGCATATATTCAACTTATATAGTTAATCTCACGTGTGAATGCAGCAGTTCAGAAACCCTTTCTCTGGAGAATGTAGAAACAGATATTTTAAGCCATATACAGTTATATAACAGTAAGAAGTATGATCAAGTCTGAAACACTGGAGAAACGTATATATCGAACTGCTCTGCTGTGTGTTCGTTCACCTTAGGAAGTTGCATCTATGTTTAGATTCATCGAGTTAGAAACACGTTTCTTCTAAAAGCTGGGAGTGGATATTTCTGAGTGAATGGGAGTATATTATCTAATGGGAAACATCTGGGTGTAAAACGAAAACGGAGCTATCTAGCAGAATGATTGTCAAAGCATATATTCAACTTACATAGTTAATCTGATGTGTGAATGTAGCAGTTTTGAAACCCTTTCTTTGGAGAGTGTAGAATCAGATATTTCCAGCCATATAAAGGCATATAAGAATTACCCGTATATCGAATCTAAAACACTGAGGAAACGTATATGTCAAACTGCTCTGCGTTGCGTTCGTTCACTTTAGGAAGTTTCATCTATGTTTAGATTCATCGAATTAGAAACACATTTCTTCTAAAAGCTGCGTTTCCATATTCCTGGGTGAATGGGAATATAGGATGTAACGGGAAATATCTGGCTCTAAAAGCAAAACGGAGGTATATAGCAGAATGATTGTCAAAGTGTACATTCAACTAACACAGTTAAACTGATGTGTGAATGTAGCATTTCAGAAACCCTTTCTTTGGAGAGTGTAGAAACAGATATTTCCAGCCATATAAATGCATATGAGAAATAGCAGTGAAATCAAGTCTAAAACACTGGAGAAACGTATTTATCAAACGGCTCTGCTGTGTGTTCATTGACGTTAGGAAGTTCCATTTACATTTAGATAGATCGACTTAGAAGCACGTTGCTTCTAAAAGTTGCGTTTGGATATTCCTGACTGAACGGGAGTATAGGATGTAATGGGAAATATCTGACTCTAAAATCAAAACGGAGCTATCTAACAGATTGATTGTCAAAGCATACATTCAACTTACAGAGTAAACCACATGTGTGAATGTAGCACTTCAGAAAACCTTTCTTTGGAGAGTGTAGAAAGAGATATTTCCAGCTATATGCAGCCTTATGAGAATTAGCGGTAAGATCGAGTCTAAAACACTGGAGATATATATATATATATATATATATATATATATATACATATATATATATCTCAAACTGCTCTGCTCCCTGTTCATTCACCTTAGGAATTTGCGTCTATGTTTAGATTTACCGAGTTAGAAACACGTTTCTTCTAAAAGCCGCGTTTGTACATTCCTGAGTGAAAGGGATTATAGGATGTAATGGGAAATATCTGGATCTAAAACCAAAACGGAGCTGTCTAGCAGAATTATTGTCAAAGTGTACAAACAACTTACAGAGTTAAACTCATGTGTCAATGTAGCAGTTCAGAAACCCTTTCTTTGGAGAGTATAGAAACAGACATTTCCAGCCACATACAGGCATACAAGAAATAGCGGTAAGATGAAGTCTAAAACACTGGAGAAACGTATATATCAAACTACGCTGCTGTGTGTTCGTTCACCTTAGGAAGTTGCATCTATGTGTAGATTCATCGAGTTAGAAACACGTTTCATCTAAAAGCTGCCTTTGGATATTCCTGAGTGAATGGGAATATAGGATGTAATGGGAAATATCTGGCTCTAAAACCAAAACGGAGCTATGTAGCAGAATGATTGTCAAAGCGTACATTCAACTTGCAGAGTTAAACTGATGTGTGAATGTAGCAGTTCACAAACCCTTTCTTTAGAGAGTGTAGAAACAGATATTTCCAGCCATATGCAGGCATATAAGAAATAGCGGTAAGATCAAGTCTAAAACACTGAGGAAACGTATATATCAAACTGCTCTGCGTTGTGTTCGTTCACCTTAGGAAGTTTCATCTATGTTTAGATTCATCGAATTAGAAACACATTTCTTCTAAAAGCTGCGTTTCCATATTCCTGGGTGAATGGGAATATAGCATGTAATGGGAAATATCTGGCTCTAAAAGCAAAACGGAGCTATCTAGCAGAAAGATTGTAAAAGCGAACATACAACCTACAGAGTTAAAGTGTTGTGTGAATGTAGAAGTTCAGAAACCCTTTCTTTGGAGAGTGTAGAAACAGATATTTCCAGCCATATACAGGTGTATAAGAATTAGCGGTAACACCAAGTCTAAAACACTGGAGAAACGTGTATATCAAGCTGCTCTGATGTGTGTTCGTTCACCTTAGGAAGTTGCATCTATGTTTAGATTCATTGAGTTAGAAACACGTTTCTTCTAAAAGCTGTGTTTCAATATTACTGAGTGAGTGGGAGTATAGGATGTAATGGGAAATATCTGGCTCTAAAACCAAAACGGAGCTATCTAGCACAATGATTGTCAAAGCATGTACTCAACTTACATAGTTAATGTGATGTGGGAAAGTACCAGTTCAGAAACCCTTTCCTTGGAGAGTGTAGAAACAGATATTTTCAGCCATATTCAGTTATATAACATTTAGCGGTAAGATCAAGTCTGAAACAATGGCGAAACGTATATATCAAACTACTCTGCTGTGTATTCGTTCACCTTAGGATACTGCATCTATGTTTAGATTCATCGAGTTAGAAACACGTTTCTTCTAAAAGCTGCGTTTGGATAATCCTGAGTGAATGGGAGTATAGGATGTAATAGGAAATATCTGACTCTAAAACTAAAACGGATGTATATAGCAGAATGATTGTCAAAGCGTACATTCAACTAACACAGTTAAACTGATGTGTGAATGTAGCTGTTCAGAAACCCTTTCTTTGGAGAGTGTAGAAACAGATACTTCCAGCCATATAAAGGCATATGAGAAATAGCAGTGAAATCAAGTCTAAAACACTGGAGAAACGTATTTATCAAACAGCTCTGCTGTGTCTTCATTGACGTTAGGAAGTTGCACTTATGTTTAGATAGATAGAGTTAGAAGCACGTTGCTTCTAAAAGTTGCATTTGGATATTCCTGACTGAAAGGGAGTATAGGATGTAATGGGAAATACCTGGCTCTAAAACCAAAACGGAGCTATCTAACAGCCTGATTGTCAAAGCATACATTCAACTTACAGAGTAAACCACATGTGTGAATGTAGCACTTCAGAAAACCTTTCTTTGGAGAGTGTAGAAAGAGATATTTCCAGCTATATGCAGCCTTATGAGAATTAGCGGTAAGATCGAGTCTAAAACACTGGAGATATATATATATCAAACTGCTCTGCTGCCTGTTCATTCACCTTAGGAAGTTGCATCTGTGTTTAGATTCATTGAGTTAGAGAAACCTTTATTCTAAAAGCTGGGAGTTGACATTCCTGAGTGAATGGGAGTATAATATGTAATCAGAAATATCTGGTGTAAAACGAAAACGGAGTTGTCTAGCAGAAGGACTGTCAAAGAATGTATTCAACTGACATAGTTAATGTGATGTGTGAATGTAGCAGTTCAATAAGCCTTTCTTTGGAGAGTGTAGATATTTATATTTTCAGCCATATTCAGGTATATAACTATTAGTTGTATGATCAATTCTGAAACGCTGGAGAAACGTATATATCAAACTGCTCTGCTCTGTGTTCCTTCACCTTAGTAAGTTGCATCTATGTTTAGATTCATCGAGTTAAAAACACGTTTTTCCTAAAAGCTGCATTTGGATATTCCTGAGAGAATGGGAGTATAGTATGTAATGGAAAATATCTGGCTCTAAAGCAAAAACGGAGCTATCTAGCAGAATCACTGTCAAAGCGTTGATTCAACTTACAGACTTAAACAGGTGGGTGAATGTAGCAGTTCAGAAGCCCTTTCTTTGGAGAGTGTAGAAACAGATACTTTCAGCCTTACACAGTTATACAACAATTAGCGGTAGTATCAAGTCTGAAACACTGTAGAAACGTATATATCAAACTGCTCTGCTGTGTGTTCGTTCACCTTAGGAAGTTGAATCTATGTTTAGATTCATCGAGTTAGAAACACGTTTCTTCTAAAAGCTGCGTTTGGATATTCCTGAGTGAATGGGACTATTGGATGTAATGGGAAATATCTTTCTCTAAAACAAAAACGGAGCTATATCGCAGAATGATTGTCAAAGTGTACATTCAACTTAGAGAGTTAAACTGATGTGTGAATTTAGCAGTTCAGAACCCCTTTTTTTGGAGAATGTAGAAACAGATATTTCCAGCCATATAGAGGCATATAAGAAATAGCGGTAATATCAAGTCCAAAACACAAGAGAACCGTATTTGTGAAACTGCTCTGCTGTGTGTTTTTTCACCGTCGGAAGTTGCATCTATGTGTAGATTCATCGAGTTAGAAACACGTTTCTTCTGAAAGCTGTGTTTGGATATTCCTGAGTGAATGGGAGTATAGGATGTAATGGGAAATATCTGGCTCTAAAACCAAAACGGAGCTATCTAGCAGAATGATGGTCAAAGGGTGCATTCAACCTGCAGAGTTAAACTGATGTGTGACTGTAGCGGTTCAAAAACCCTTTCTTTAGAGAGTGTAGAAACATGTATTTACAGCCATATACAGGCATATAAGAAATAGCGATAAGATCAAGTCTAAAACACGGGAGAAAGGTATATATCAAACTATTGTGCTGTGTGTTCGTTGACCTTAAGTTGCAACTATTTTTAGATTCATCGAGTTAGAAACACGTTTCTTCTAAAAGCTGCGTTTGGATATTCCTGAGTGAATGGGAGTATAGGATGTAATAGGAATTATCTGACTCTAAAATCAAAACGGAGCTATCTAGCAGAATCATTGTCAATGCATACATTCAACTTACAGACTAAACCTCATGTGTGAATGTAGCACTTCAGAAACCCTTTCTTTGCAGAATGTAGAAACAGATATTTCCAGCTATATACAGGCATATGAGAATTAGCGGTATGATCAAGTCTAAAACACTAGAGAAACGTATATAGCAAAGTGCTGTGTTGTGTGTTCGTTCACCTGAGAAAGTTGCATCTACGTGTAGAATCATCGAGTTACAAACACGTTTCTTCTAAAAGCTGCAATTGGATATTCCTGAGTGAATGGGAGTACAGGATGTAATGGGAAATATCTGTCTCTAAAACCAAAACGGAGCTATCTAGCAGAATGGTTGTCAAAGTGTAAATGGAACATACAGAGGTAAACCGATGTGAGAATGTAGCAGTTCAGAAACCCTTTCTTTCTGGAGTGTAGAAACAGATATATCCAGCCATATACAGGTATATAATAATTAGTGGTGAGATCGAGTATAAAACACTGGAGAAACGTATATATCAAACTGCTCTGCTGTGTGTTCGTTCACCTTAGGAAGTTGCATCTATGTTTAGATTCATCGACTTTGAAGCAAGTTTCTTCTAAAAGCTGCGTTTGGATATTCCTGAGTGAATAGGAGTATATGATGTAATGGGAAATACCTGGCTCTAAAACTAAAACGGAGCTATCTAGCAGAACGATTGTCAAAGTGTACATTCAACTTACATTTAAACTCATGTGTGAGTGTAGCAGTTCAGAAACCCTTTCTCTGGTGAGTGTAGACACAGATATTTCCTGCCACATAAAGGCATATAAGAAAGGCATATAAGTAAGATCAAGTCTAAAACAACTGAGAATCGTATATATCAAACTGCTCTGCTGTGTGTTCGTTCACCTTAGGGAGTTGCATCTATGTTTAGATGCATCGGGTTAGAAACTCGTTTCCTCTAAAAGCTGCGATTGGATATTCCTGAGTGAATGGGAGTATATTATGTAATGGGAAATATCTGTGTGTAAAACGAAAACGGAGCTATCTAGCAGAATGATTATCAAAGCATATATTCAACTTACGTAGTTAATCTGATGTGTGAATGTAGCAGTTCAGAAACCCGTTCTTTGGAGAGTGCAGAAACAGACATTTTCAGCCATATTCAGGTATATAACAATCAGCAGTAAGACCAATTTTGAAACACTGTAGAAACGTATATATCAAACTGCTCTGCTCTGTGTTCGTTCACCTTAGGGAGTTGTATCTATGTGTTGATTCATCGAGTTAGAAACACTTTTCTTCCCAAAGCTGCGTTTGGATATTCCTGAGTGAATCGAGTATAGGATGTAATGGGAAATATCTGGCTCTAAAACCAAAACGGAGCTATGTAGCAGAATGATTGTCAAAGCGTACATTTAACTTACAGAGGTAAATGTAGCAGTTCAGAAACCCTTCCGTTGGAGATTGTAGAAACAGATATTTCTAACGATATACAGGTATAAAAGAATTAGCAGTAAGATCGAGACTAAAACACAGGAGAAACGTATATATCATACTGTTCTTGTATGTGTTCGTTCAACTTAGAAAGTTCCATCTATGTTTAGATTCACCAAGTTAGAAACACGTTTCTTTTGAAAGCTGCATTTCGATATTCATGGGTGAATGGGAGTATAGAATATAATGGGAAATATCTGAGTATAAACCCAAAATGGAGCTGTCTGGCAGAATGACTCTCAAAGCTTAGATTCAACATACAGAGTTAAACAGTTGGGTGAATGTAGCAGTTCAGAAACCCTTTCTTTGGTGAGTGTAGAAACAGATATTTTCAGCCATATTCAGGTATATAACATTTGCGGTAAGATGAAGTCTGAAAAAATGGAGAAACGTATATATCAAACTACTCTGCTGTGTGTTCGTTGACTTTAGGAAATTGAATCTATGTTTAGATTCATTGAATTAGAAACACGTTTCTTCTAAAAGCTGCGTTTGGATATTCCTGAGTGAATGGGAGTACAGGATGTAATAGGAAATATCTGACTCTAAAACAAAAACGGAGCTATATAGCAGAATGATTGTCAAAGTATACATTCAGCTTACAGAGTAAACCTCATGTGTGAATGTAGCACTTCAGAAACCCTTTCTTTGGAGAGTGTAGAAACATTTATTTCCAGCTATATACAGGCATATGAGAATTAGCGATAAGATCAAGTCTAAAATTCTGGAGAAACGTGTATATCAAACTGTTCTGCTGTGTTTTCCTTCACCTTAGGAAGTTGCATCTATGTGTAGATTCATCGGGTTAGAAACACGTTTCTTCTAAAGGCTGTGTTTAGATATTCCTGAGTGAATGGGAGTATAGGATGTAATGGGATATATCTGGCTGGATCCAAGATGGCCGTTTAGGAACAGCTCAGGATTGCAGCTCCCAGTGAAAGTGCACAGGGTGAGTGGACGCCGCATTTTTATTGCCCACAGACTAGGAAATTCCCGGGCGGAGGTGCTCCACGGTCGCCAGCGCGGCTGTTTCGGCCAGCGTGGCTGTGCCTGCCAGCGCCACTGCTTTTCCCCACACGGCTGCTTTGTCGGCGCCCCGGAGCCGCGGTTCTCCGTACAAAATACACTGGTCCGGCGGCCCTTTTGGCTGGCGATTGGAGCCACGGGAAGCCGCCCATTCACCGGTTCAAAAAGGGGACTGAGCAGAGAACCAGGACAGTACATTTCAGGGCAAAAAAAAAAAAACAGAAAAAAAAAGCGCCACAAACCTCAGTGCCACTGTTTACGCCTGCGCAGTTAGTGGCCACAGGGGAAAACAAACAGACCCTGGCGCCTCTCAACAGGCGACTGGAACACCAACTTAAAAAAGGCTCTGAGGAAGGGAGCGAGGCAATCAGGCTCGTCTTGCCCCACCCCCACAAAAGAACAGCAACCAGAAACTCTGGATTGAGAGTTTCACAGCAAGCGCAGCTGAACACCAGAGGGTTCAGCTCTGTGGGGGAGGGGCGTCCGCCATTACTCAGGCAGACTGACGTTGCCAAGGCAACCCGCCATTGCTGAGGCAGCCCGCTGTTGCCAAGGCAACCCGCCATTGCTGAGGCAGCCCACCGTTGCCAAGGCAACCCGCCACAGCAGAGACTCCGCCCCAACAGAGGCAGGCCACCATGCCAAAGCAGTTCTAACTACACCCATATAAATAGGACTCCTGGGAAGTTCACTCGGCAGCTGGGCAGAGCCCACAGCGGCTCAGCAAAGCTGCTATAGGCCAACAGTGACTAGGCTGCCTCCTTGCTGGACAGGTCTGAAGGAAAAAAAAAAAAAGAAGGTGGCAGCATAACGGAAAATCATAAATAAAGCCGTAAATCCCTGGGACTGAGCACCTGGGAACAAAAAGCAGTTTATGAGTACTGCTGCAGCAGACCTAAAAGTACCTGCCCAGCAGCTCTGAATGAACAACAACAGAGCTCGCAGCTCACCATTTGAGCTCCTATAAAGAAAAGAACGTCTCCTCAAGCAGCTCCCTGACCCCTATATATCCAAAAAGAAACCTCATAAAAGAGAGTTCAGATTGACACTAGGCGGGTATCCTTCTGGGACAAAGATAGCAGAAGAAGAAAACTGGTAACAACCCTTGCTGTTCAGCAGCTGCTGCAGGTGAACCCCAGGCAAGCAGGGTCTGGAGTGAACCTCAGCAGACCTACATCAGGGGGGCCAGACTGTAAGAAGGAAAACCAAGAAACAGAAATAACCTCATCATCAACAAACAGACTGTCAATCTGAAAGATTTGAGACCCAATCTGAAAGCCAACAACCACAAAGTCGACAGATGGATAAATCCTTAAAGATGGGAAGAAACCAGCGAAAAAAGGATGAAAACACCCGAAACCAGAACACCTCTCCTCCTAAAAGGGATCACAACTGCTCACCAGCAAGGGAACAGGGTTGGAGGGAGAACGAGTGTGATGAAATGACAAAATCAGACTTCAGAAGGTGGGTAGTAAGAAACTTCTGTGAACTTAAAGAATATGTTTTAACCAAATGCCAAGAAACTAAGAACCTTGAAAAAAGATTTGACGAAATGCTAACAAGAATGGACAAAATAGAAAGGAATATAAGTGAATTGATGGAGCTGAAAAACGCAACACGAGAACTTCGTGAAGCATGCACGAGTATCAACAGCCGAATAGACCAAGCAGAAGAAAGGATATCAGAGGTCGAAGATCAACTCAATGAAATAAAACGAGAAGGCAAGACTGGAGAAAAAAGGGTAAAAAGGAATGAACAATGTCTCCAAGAAATGTGAGACTATGTGAAAAAACCTAATCTACATTTGATAGGCATACCCGAATGTGATGAAGAGAATGAATCCAAGCTGGAAAATACTCTTCAGGATATTATCCAGGAAAACTTCCCCAACCTAGCAAGGCAGGCAAACATTCAAGTCCAGGAAATGCAGAGAACACCACAAAGATATTAGTCAAGAAGAGCAACCCCAAGGCATATAATCGTCAGATTCACCAGGGTCGAAATGAAGGAGAAAATACTAAGGGAAGCCAGACAGAAAGGTCGGGTTACCCATAAAGGGAAGCCCATCAGACTCACAGCAGATCTCTCAGCAGAAACCCTACAAGCCAGAAGAGAATGGGGGCCAATATTCAACATCCTTAAAGAAAAGAACTTTCAACCCAGAATCTCGTATCCAGCCAAACTAAGCTTCATAAGTGAAGGAAAAATAAAATACTTTGGGAACATGCAAGTACTCAGAGATTTCGTCACCACCAGGCCAGCTCTACAAGAACTCTTGAAAGAGGCTCTACACATATAAAGGAACAACAAGTACCAGCTCAACTAAAGGGCAAAACAGCCAGCTAGCACCAAATGGCAGTATCAAATTCACACATAACAATATTAACCTTAAATGTAAATGGACTAAATGCCCCAACCAAAAGACACAGACTGGCAAATTGGATAAAAAGACAAAACCAATCGGTGTGCTCTATCCAGGAAACCCATCTCACATGCAAGGATACACAAAGGCTCAATATAAAGGGATGGAGGAAGATTTACCAAGCAAACGGAGAGCAGAAAAAAGCAGAAGTTGCAATTCTCATCTCTGATAAATTAGACTTTAAAGCAACAAAGATCATAAGAGACAAAGAGGGACATTACATAATGGTAAAAGGATCAATGCAACAAGAAGAGCTAACAATCCTAAATATATATGCACCCAATACAGGAGCACCCAGATACATAAGGCAAATTCTTAATGACTTACGAAGAGACTTAGACTCCCACACAATAATAGTGGGAGACTTTAACACCCCATTGTCAACATTAGACAGATCAACTAGACAGAAAATTAACAAGGATATCCAGGACTTGAACTCAGACCTGGAAGAAGCAAACCTAATAGACATTTACAGAACTCTCCACCCTAAAGCCACAGAATATACATTCTTCTCAGCACCACATCACACCTACTCTAAAATTGACCACATAATTGGGAGTAAATCACTCCTCAGCAAATGCAAAAGAACGGAAATCATAACAAACAGTCTCTCAAACCACAGTGCAATCAAGTTAGAACTCAGAATTCAAAAACTAACCCAGAATCGCACAGCTTCATGGAAACTGAACAACTTGGTCTGGAATGTAGACTGGATAAACAATGAAATGAAGGCAGAAATAAAGATGTTCTTCGAAACCAACGAGAATGAAGACACAACATACCAGAATCTCTGGGACACATTTAAAGCAGTCTCTAGAGGAAAATATATAGCAATAAGTGCCCACATGAGAAGCAAGGAGAGATCAAAAATTGACACCCTATCGTCAAAACTGAAAGAGCTAGAGGAGCAAGATCAAAAAAACTCAAAGTCTAGCAGAAGACAAGAAATAGCTAAGATCAGAGCAGAACTGAAGGAGATAGAGACACAAAAAACCCTTCAAAAAATCAATAAATCCAGGAGCTGGTTTTTTGAAAAGATCAACAAAATAGACAGACCACTAGCCAGATTAATAAAAAAGAAAAGAGAGAATAACCAAATTGATGCAATAAAAAACGATAAAGGGGATATCACCACAGATTACACAAAAATGCAAACCATCATCAGAGATTATTACAAACAACTCTAAACACACAAACTAATAAACCTGGAAGAAATGGATAAATTCCTGGACACTTGCCTCCTGTCAAGCCTAAACCAGGAAGTAGCCGAAACCCTGAACAGACCCATAACAAGGTCTGAAGTTGAGGCAGCAATCAAGAGCTTACCACCCAAAAAAAGCCCAGGTCCAGATGGGTTCACAGCTGAATTCTACCAGACATACAAAGAGGAGCTGGTACCATTTCTTCTGAAACTATTCCAAACAATACAAAAAGAGGGAATTCTTCCCAAATCATTTTATGACACTAACATCATCCTGATTCCAAAACCTGGCAGAGACTCAACAAGCAAAGAAAACTTCAGGCCAACATCCACGATGAACATAGATGCAAAAATCTTCAATAAAATACTGACAAGCCGATTGCAACAGCACATCAAAAAGCTTATCCACCATGATCAAGTAGGCTTCATCCCGGGGATGCAAGGCTGGTTCAACATAAGCAAGTCTATAAACGTAATTCACCACATAAACAGAACCAAAGACAAAAACCACATGATTATCTCAATTGATGCAGAGAAGGCCTTTGACAAAATTCAACAGCCCTTTATGCTAAAAACACTCAATAAGCTAGGTATTGATGGAACGTATCTCAAAATAATAAAAGCTATTTATGACAACCCAACAGCCAATATCATACTGAGTGGGTAAAAACTGGAAGCAATCCCCTTGAAATGTGGCACCAGGCAAGGATGCCCGCTCTCACCACTGCTATTCAATATAGTAGTAGAAGTTCTAGCCAGAGGAATCAGGCAAGAAAAAGAAATAAAGGGCATTCAAATAGGAAAGGAGGAAGTCAAATTGTCTCTATTTGCGGACGACATGATTGTATATCTGTAAGACCCAATCGTCTCAGCCCCTAACGTCCTGCAACTGATAAGCAAGTTCAGCAAAGTCTCAGGATACAAAATCAATGTGCAAAAATCACATGCATTCCTATACATCAATAACAGACTTAAAGAGAGCCAAATCAAGAACAAACTTCCATTCACAATTGCCACAAAGAGAATAAAATACTTAGGAAGACAGCTAACAAGGAATGTAAAGGACCTCTTCAAGGAGAACTACAAGCCACTGCTCAACGAAATGAGAGAGGACACAAACAGGTGGAGAAACATTCCATGTTCATGGTTAGGAAGAATCAATATCGTGAAAATGGCCATACTGCCCAAAGTAATTTACAGATTCAATGCTATCCCCATCAAGCTACCAATGACCTTCTTTGCAGAACTGGAAAAAACCACCTTGAACTTCATATGGAAACAAAAGCGAGCCCGCATAGCCAAGTCAATTCTAAGCAAAAAGAACAAAGCGGGGGGCATCACACTACCAGACTTCAAACTATACTACAAGGCTAAAGTAATCAAAACAGCATGGTACTGGTACCAAAACAGAGATATAGACCAATGGAACAGAACAGAGGTCTTGAAGGCAACACAACATATCTACAACCATCTGATATTTCACAAACCAGACAATAACAAGCAATGGGGAAATGATTCCCTGTTCAATAAATGGTGTTGGGAAAGCTGGCTAGCCATGTGCAGAAAGCAGAAACTGGACCGCTTCCTGACACCTTACACTAAAATTAACTCCAGATGGATTAAAGGCTTAAACATAAGACCTAACACCATAAAAACCATAGAAGAAAATCTAGGCAAAACCATTCAGGACGTAGGTGTAGGCAAGAACTTCATGACTAAAACACCAAAAGCATTGACAACAAAAGCCAAAATAGACAAATGGGACCTAATCTAACTCCACAGTCTGCACAGCAAAAGAAACAATCATTAGAGTGAATCGGCAAGCAACAGATTGGGAAAAAATTTTTACAGTTTACCCATCTGACAAAGGGCTGATATCCAAAATTTACACAGAACTAAGACAGATTTACAAGAATAAAACTAACAAGCCCATTCAAAAGTGGGCAAAGGATATGAACAGACACTTTACAAAAGAAGACATACATGAGGCCAACAAACATATGAAAAAATGCTCATCATCACTGGTCATCAGAGAAATGCAAATCAAAACTACATTGAGATACCATCTCACACCAGCTAGAATGGCGATCATTAAAAAATCTGGAGACAACAGATGCCGGAGAGGATGTGGAGAAATAGGAACACTTTTACACTGTTGGTGGGAGTGTAAATTAGTTCAACCATTGTGGAAGACAGTGTGGCGATTCCTCAAGGACCTAGAAATAGAAATTCCATTTGACCCAGCAATCCCATTACTGGGTATATATCCAAAGGATTACAAATCGTTCTACTATAAGGACACGTGCACACTAATGTTCATTGCAGCACTGTTTACAATAGCAAAGACCTGGAACCAACCCAAATGCCCATCGATGATAGACTGGATAGGGAAAATGTGGCACATATACACCATGGAATATTATGCAGCCATCAAAAACGATGAGTTTGGGTCCTTTGTAGGGACATGGATGGACCTGGAAACCATGATTCTCAGCAAACTGACAGAAGAGCAGAAGATCAAACACCACATGTTCTCACTCATAGGCGGGTGTTGAACAATGAGAACACGTGGACACAGGGAGGGGAGCACTACACACGGGGGTCAGTTGGGGGGAAAAAGGGGAGGGACGGTGGGGGGTGGGAAGCTGGGGAGAGATAGCAAGGGGAGAAATACCAGATGTAGGTGATGGGGAGGAAGGCAGAAAATCACACTGCCACGTGTGTTACTATGCAACAATTTTGCATGTTCTTCACATGTACCCAAAAACCTGAAATGCAATAAAATAAATAAATGGGATAAATAAATAAATGAATAAATGAATAAATATCTGGCTCTAAAACCAAAACGGAGCTATCTAGCACAATGATTGTCAAAGTGCACATTCAACTTGCAGAGTTAAACTGATGTGTGAATGTAGCAGTTCAGAAACCCTTTCTTTGGAGATTGTAGAAACAGATATTTCCAGCAGTATACATGTATATAAGAATTATCGGTAAGATCGAGTGTAAAACACTCAGGAAACGCATATATCAAACTGCTATGTTGTGTGTTCATTCAACTTAGTAAGTTGCAACTATGTTTAGATTCATCGAGTTAACACACGTTTTTTCTAAAAGCTTCGTTTGGATATTCCTGAGTGAATGGGAGTATAGGATGTAATGGGAAATATCTGGCTCTAAAACCAAAACGGAGCTATATAGCAGAATGGTTGTCAAAGAGTACATTAAACTTACAGAGTTAAACTGATGTGTGAATGTAGCAGTTCAGAAACCCTTTCTTTGTAGAGTGTAGAAACAGATATTTTCAGCCATATACAGGTACATAACAATTAGCGGTAAGATCAAGTCTGAAACACTAGAGAAACGTATTTATGAAACTGCTCTGCTGTGTGTTCGTTCACCTCAGGAAGTTGCATCTATTTTTAGATTCATCAACTTAGAAGCATGTTTCTTCTAAAAGCTGCATTTGGATATTCCTGAGTGAATGGGATTATAGGATGTAATGGGAAATATCTGGCTCTAAAACCAAAATGGAGCTATATAGCAGAATGATTGTTAAAGCGTATATTCAACTTACAGAGTTAAACTGATGTGTGAATGTAGCAATTCATAAACCCTTTCTTTGGAGATTGTAGAAACAGATATTTCCAGCAATATATAGATGTATAAGAATTAGCGGTAAGATCGAGTCTAAAACACGAAGGAAACATATATATCAAAGTACTCTGCTGTGTCTTCGTTCTCCTTAGGAAGTTGCATCTGTGTTTAGATTGATCGAGTTAGAAACACGTTTCTTCTAAAAGCTGCGTTTGGATATTACTGAGTGAGTGGGAGTATAGGATGTAAGGGGAAATATCTGGCTCTAAAACCAAAACGGAGCTCTCTAGCAGAATGATTGTCAAAGCGTACATTCAACTTGCAGAGTAAAACTGATTTGTGAATGTAGCAGTGCAGAAACCCTTTCTTTGGAGATGTAGAAACAGATATTTCCAGCCATATACAGGCATTTAGGAAATAGCGTTAAGAGCAAGTCTAAAATACTGGAAAAACATATATGTATCTGCTCTGCTGTGTCTTCGTTCACCTTAGGAAGTTGCATCTATGTTTAGATTCATTGAGTTAGAAACACGTTTCTTCTAAAAGCTGGGCGTGGATATTCCTGAGTGAATGGGAGTATATTATGTAATGGGAAATATCTGGGTGTAAAACGAAAACGGAGCTGTCTAGCAGAATGATTGTCGAAGCATATATTCAACTTACATAGCTAATCTGATGTGTGAATGTACCAGTTCAGAAACCCATTCTTTGGAGAGTGTAGAAACAGATATTTTCAGCCATATACAGGTATATGAGAATTAGCGGTAAGATGAAGTCTGAAACACTGTAGAAACGTATACATCAAACTGCTCTGCTGTGTGTTCGTTCCCCTTAGGAAGTTGCACCTATGTTTAGATTCATCGAGTAAGAAACACGTTTCTTCTAAAAGCTGTGTTTGGATATTCCTGAGTGAATGGGAGTATAGGATGTAATGGGAAATATCTGGCTCTAAAACCAAAAGGGAGCTATATAGCAGAATGATTGTCAAACCTCACATTCAACTTACAGAGTTTTCAGCCATATACTGGAATGTAACAATTACCGGTAAGATGAAGTCTGAAACACTGGAGAAACATATATATCAAACTGCTCTGCTGTGTGTTCGTTCACCTTATTAAGTTGCATCTATGTTCAGATTCATCAACTTAGAAGCACGTTTCTTCTAAAAGCTGCGTTTGGATATTCCTGAGTGAATGGGATTATAGGATGTAATGGGAAATATCTGGCTCTAAAACGACAACAGAGCTGTGTAGCAGAATGATTGTCAAAGCCTACATTGAACTTACAGAGTTAAACTGATGTGTGAATGTAGCAGTTCAGAAACCCTTTCTTTGGAGAGTATAGAAACAGATATTTCTAGCCATATGCTTGCATATAAGAATTAGCGGTAAGATCAATTCTAAAACACTGGAGAAACGTATATATCAGACTGCTCTGCTGTGTGTTCGTTTACCTTATTAAGTTGCATCTATGTTTAGATTCATCGAGTTAGAAACACGTTTCTTGTAAAAGCTGCATTTGGATATTCCTGAGTGAATGGGAGTATAGGATGCAGTCAGAAATATCTGGCTCTAAAACGAAAATGGTGCTATATAGCAGAATGATTGTCAAAGCATACATTCAACGTACAGAGTTAAACTGCTTTGTGAATGCAGCAGTTAAGAAACTCTTTGGAGAGTGTAGAAGCAGATATTTTCAGCCATATACAGGAATATAAGAATTGGTGGTAAGATGAAGCCTGAAACACTGCAGAAAAGTATATATCAAACAGCTCTGTTGTGTGTTCGTTCACTTAGGAAGTTGCATCTATGTTTACATAAATCGAGGTAGAAACACATTTCTTCTAAAAGCTTCGTTTGGATATTCCTGAGTTAAAGGCAGTATAGGATGTAATGGGAAATATCTGGCTCTAAAACCGAAACAGAGCTTTGAAGCAGAATGATTGTCAAAGCGTACATTCAACTTAAAGAGTTAAACTGATGTATGAATGTAGCAGTTTAGAAAACCTTTCACTGGAGAGTGTAGAAACAAATATTTCCAGCCATATAAAGGCATATAAGAATTAGCTTTAAGATCAAGTCTGAACACTGGAGAAACGTATATACCAAACTGCTCTAATGTGTGTTCGTTCACCTTAGGAAGTTGCAACTATGTTTAGATTCATGCAGTTAGAAACACGTTTCTTCTAAAAGCTTCGTTTGGATATTCCTGAGTGAATGGGAGTGTAGGATGTAATGGGAAATATCTGGCTCTGAAACCAAAACGGGGCTATGTAGCAGAATGATTGTCAAAGTGTACATTCAACTTAAAGAGTTAAACTGATGTGTGAATGTAGCAGTTCAGAAACCATTTCTTTCGAGATTGTAGAAACAGATATTTCAAGCCATATACATTTATATAATAATTAGCGGGAAGATCGAGTCTAAAACACTGGAGAAAAGTATATAATAAACTACCCTCCTGTGTGTTATTTCACCTTTGGAAGCTGCATCTATGTTTAGATTCATCGAGTTAGAAACACGTTTCTTCTAAAAGTTGGGTTTGGATATTCCTGAGTGAGTGGGATTATAGGAAGTAATGGGAAATATCTGGCTCTAAAACCAAAACGGAGCGGCATAGCAGAATGATTGTCAAAGCATACATTCATGTTACAGAGTTAAATTCATGTGTGAATGTAGCAGTTCAGAAACCCTTTACTTGGAGAGTGTAGAAAAAGATATATCCTGCCACATTCAGGTATATAAGGATTAGTGGTGAGATCGAGTCTAAAACAAAGGAGAACCGTATATATCAAACTGCTCTGCTGTGTGTTCGTTCAACTTAGGAAGATTCATCTATGTTTAGATTCATCGAGTTAGAAACACGATTCTTCTAAAAGCTTCGTTTGGATATTCCTGAGTGAATGGGAGTATAGGATGTAATGGGAAATATCTGGCTCTAAAACCAAAATGGAGCTATCCAGCAGAATGATTGTCAAAGCCCACATTCAACTTACAGAGTTAAACTGATGTGTGAATGTAGCAGTTCAGAAACCCTTTCTTTGGAGACTGTAGAAACATATTTCCAGCCATATACAATTATATTAGAATGAGAGGTGATATCGAGTCTAAATCACTGGAAAAACGGATATCTCAAACCGATCTGCTGTGTGTTCGTTCACCTTATGAAGTTGCATCTATGTTTAGATTCATCGAGTTAGAAGCACGTTTCTTCTAAAAGCTTCCTTTGGATATTCCTGAGTGAATGGGAGAATAGGATGTCATGGGAAATATATGGCTATAAAACGAAACTGGAGCTACATAGCAGAATGATTGTCGAAGTGTACATTCAACTTACAGAGTTTAACTGATGTGTGAATGTAGCAGTTCAGAAACCCCTTCTTTAGACAGTGTAGAAACAGATATTTCCAAAAATACAGGTATATAAGAATTAGCGGTAAGATCGATTCTTAAACACTGGAGAAACGTATATATCAAACTGCTCTGCTGTGTGTTCAGTCACCTTAGGAAGTTACATCTATGTTTAGATTCATCGAGTTAGAAAGACCTTTCTTCTAAAAGCTGTGTTTGGATATTCCTGAGTGAATGGGAGAATAGGATGTAATGGGAAATATCTGGCTGTAAAACAAAAACAGCTATATAGCAGAATGATTGTCAAAGCATACATTCAACTTAGAGAGTTAACCTCATGTGTGAATGTAGCAGTTCAGAAACCCTTTCTTTTTAGAGTGTAGAAACAGATATTTCTGGCCATATAAATGTACATAAGAATTAACGGTAAGATCCAGTATAAAGCACTGGAGAATCATATATATCAAACTGTTCTGCTGTGTGTTCGTTCACCTTTGGAAGTTGCATCTATATTTACATTCATCGAGTTATAAACACCTGTCTTCTAAATGGTGCCTTTGGATATTCCTGGGTGAATGGGAGTATAGGATGTCATGGGAAATATCTGGCTCTTAAACCAAAAGGGATCTATCTAGCAGAATGATTGTCAAAGCGTACATACAACTTACAGAGTTAAAGTGATGTGTGAATGTAGCAGTTCAGAAACCCTTTCTTAGGAGAGTGAAGAAACAGATACTTCCAGTCATATACAGGCATGTAAGAATTAGTGGTAAAAGCAATTCTAAAACACTGGAGAAACGTATATATCAAACTGCTTTTCTGTGTGTTCGTTCACCTTAGGAAGTTGCATCTATGTTTAGATTCATCGAGTTAGAAACACGTTTCTTCTGAAAGCTACGTTTCGATATTCCTGAGTGAATGGGAGTGTAGGATGTAATGGGAAATATCTGGCTCTAAAACCAAAATGGAGCTCTATAGCAGAATGACAGTCAAACTGTACATTCAACTTACAGAGGTAAACTGATGTGTCAATGTATCAGTTGAGAAATCCTTTCTTTGGAGAAGGTAGAAACATATATTTCCAGCCATATTGAGGTATATAAGAATTAGCAGTAAGATCGAGTCTAAATCACTCGGGAAACGTATATCTCAAACTGCTCTGCTATGTGTTCGTTCACCTTACGAAGTTGCATCTATGTTTAGATTCATCAAGTTAGAAACACGTTTCTTCTAAAAGTTGCGTTGGGATATCCCTGAGAGAATGGGAGTATATGATGTAATGGGAAATATCTGGCTCTAAATAGAAAATGAAGCTATCTAGCAGAATGATTGTCAAAGCGTATATACAACTTACAGAGTTAAACAGATATGTGAATGATGCAGTCAGAAACCCTTTCTTTGGGGAGTGTAGAAATAGATATTTCCTTCCATATACAGATATATAAGAATTAGCAGTAAGATTGAGCCTAAAACACTGGAGAAACGAAACAGCAAACTGCTCTGCTGTGTGTTCATTCCCGTTAGGAAGTTGCATCTATGTTTATATTCATCGAGTTAGAAAAACGTTTCTTCTAAAAGCAGAGCTTGGATATTCCTGAGTAAATTGGAGTATGGGATGTAAAGGGAATATCTGGCTCTAAAACGGAAATGGAGCTAAATAGCGGAAATATTGTCAAAGCGTATATTCAACTTACAGAGTTAAACTGATCTGTGAATGTAGCAGTTCAGAAACCATTTCTTTGGAGAATGTAGAAACAGATATTTCCAGCCATATACAGGTATATAAGAATTAGAGGTAAGATCGAGTCTAAATCACTGGAGAAACGTATATATCAAACTGCTCTGCTGTGTTTTCGTTCACTTTAGGAAGTTGCATCTATGTTTAGATTTATCTAGTTAGACACACGTTTCTTCTAAAAGCTGCGTTTGGATATTCCTGAGTTAATGGGATTATAGGGTGTTATGGCAAATATCTGGCTCTAAAAGGAAAATGGAGCGATATAGCAGAATGATTGTCAAAGCGGACATTCAACTTACAGAGTTAAAGTGATGTGTGAATGTGGCAGTTCAGAAACCCTTTCTTTGGAGATTGTAGAAACAGATATTTCCAGGCACGTACAGGTATATAAGAATTAGCGGTAAGATCGAGTCTAAAACACTGGAGAAACGAATATATCACACTGCTCTGCTGTGTTTCCACTCACTTTAGGATGTTGCATCTATGTTTACATTCATCGAGTTAGAAACACGTTTCTTCTAAAAGCTGCGTTTGGATATTCCTGAATCAATGGGAGTATAGGGTGCAATGGGAAATATCTGGCTCTAAAACCAAAACGGAGCTATGTAGCAGAATGATTGTCAAAGCTTACATTCAACTTACAGAGTCAAAGTGATGTGTGAATGCAGCAGCTCAGAAACTTTTCTTTGGAGAGTGTAGAAACAGATATTTCCAGCCATATACAGGTATAGAAGAATTAGCGGTATGATAGAGTCTAAAACACTGGAGGAACGTATGTCTCAAACTGCTCTGCGGTGTGTTTCTTCACCTTGGGAGATTGCATATATGTTCAGATTCATCGAGTTAGAAACACGTTTCTTCTAAAAGCTGGTTTTGGACATTCCTGAGTGAATAGGAGTACAGGACGTAATGGGAAATATCTGGCTCTAAAATGAAAAGGGAGCTATATAGCAGAATGATTGTCAAAGCATACATTCAACTTACAGAGTTAAACTGATGTGTGAATGTAGCAGTTCAGAAACCCTTTCTTTGGAGGGTGTAGAAACAGATTTTTCCAGCCAAATTGAGGTATATAACAATTAGCGGTAAGATCGAGTATAAATCACTGGAGAAACGTATATCGCAAACTGCTCTGCTATGTGTTCTTTCACTTTATGAAGTTAGATCATTGTTTAGATTCATCGAGTTAGAAACACATTTATTCTAATAGCTGCGTTTGGATATTCCTGAGTGAATGGGAGTATAGCATGTGATGGGAAATATGTCGCTCTAAAACCAAAATGGAGCTATATAGCAGAATGATTGTCAAAGGGTACATTCAAGTTACAGAATTAAACTGATGTGTGAATTTAGCAGTTCAGAAACACTTTCTCTGGAGAGTTTAGAAACAGATATTTCCAGCCATATACAGGTATACAAGAATTAGCAGTAAGATCAAGACTAAAACACTGGAGAAACGTATATCTCAAACTGCTCTGCTGTGTGTTCATTCACCTTAGGGAGTTGCAGCTATGTTTAGATTCATCGAGTTAGAAACACATTTCTCCTAAAAGCTTCTTTTGGATGTTCCTGAGTGAATGGGATTATAGGATGTAATGGGAAATATCTGGCTCTAAAATAAAAACACATTTATATAGCAGAATGATTGTCAAAGCGTACATTCAACTAACAGAGTTAAACTGATGTGTGAATGTAGCAGTTAAGAAACTCTTTCTTTGGAGATTGTAGAAAAAGATATGTCCAGCCATACATAGGTATATAAGAATTAGCGGTAAGATTGAGTCTAAAACACTGGAGAAACGTATATATCAAACTGCTCTGCTGTGTTTCCGTTCGCCTTACAAAGCTACATCTATGTTTATATTCATCGAGTTTGAAACACGTTTCTTCAAAAAGCTGCGTTCGGATATTCCTGAGTGAATGGGATTATAGGATGTAATGTTAAATACCTGGCTCTAAAACGACAGCGGAGCTCTATAGCAGAATGATTTTCAGAGCGTACATTTAACTTACTCAGTTAAACTGATGTGTGAATGTAGCAGTTCAGAAAATCATTCTTTGGAGATTGTAGAAACAGACATTTCCAGCCATATACAGTTTTATAAGAATTAGGGGTAAGATCGAGTCTAAAACAGTGGAGAAACTTATATATCAAAGTGTTCTCCTGTGTGTTCGTTCACCTTAGGAAGTTGCATCTTGTTTAGATTCATCGAGTTCGAAACACGTTTCTTCTAAAAGCTGCCTTTGGATAATACTGAGTGAATGGGAGTATAGGATGTAATGGGAAATATCTGGGTCTAAAACCAAAACGGAGCTATCGAGCAGAATGATTGTCAAAGCGTACATTCAACTTACACAGTTAAACTGATGTGTGAATGTAGCAGTTCAGAAACCCTTACTTTGGAGAGTGTAGAAACAGATATTTCCAACGATATACAGGCATATAATTATTAGCGGTAAGATCGAGCCTAAAACACTGGAGAAACGTATATCTAAAACTACTCTGCTATGTGTTCGTTCACCTTAGGAAGTTGCATCTATGTTTATATTCATGAAGCTAGAAACACGTTTCTTCTAAAAGCTATGTTTGGGTATTCCTGAGTGAATGGGAGTATGGGATGTAATGGGAACTCTGCTCTAAAACCATAACGGAGCTTATACAGCAGAATGATTGTCAAACTGTACATTCAACTTACAGAGTTAAACTGATATGTGAATGTAGCAGTTTAGAAACCCTTTCTTTGGAGAGTGTAGGAACAGATATTTCCAGCCATATACAGGTACATAAGAATTAGCGGTAAGAACGAGTCTGAAACACTGGAGAAATGTTTATCTCAAACTGCTCTGCTGTGTGTTAGTTCACCTCAGGAAGTTGCGTCTATGTTTAGATTGATCGAGTTAGAAACACGTTTCTTCTTATTTATTTATTTATTTATTTTCTTTTTTCCCATTTATTTTTTTTATTGCATTTTAAGTTTTGGGGTACATGTGAAGAACATGCACAATTGTTGCATAAGAACACATGTGACAGTGTGATCTGCTGCCTTCCTCCCCATCACCTACATCTGGCGTTTCTACCTCTGCTATCCCTCCCCAGCTTCCCACCCCCTACCGCCCCTCCCCTATTTCCCCTCAACTGACCCCAGTGTGTAGTGCTCCCCTCCCTGTGTCCATGTGTTCTCATTGTTCAACATCCGCCTATGAGAGAGAACATGCGGTGTTTGATCATCTGCTCTTCTGTCAGTTTGCTGAGAATGATGGTTTACAGGTTCATCCATGTCCGTACAAAGGACGCAAACGTTCTTTGTAGAGTGTAGAAATAGATATTTCCAGCCATATACAGGTATAAAAGAATTAGCGGTAAGATTAAATCTAAAACATTGGAGAAACGTACATCTCAAACTGCTCTGCTGTGTGTTCGTTCACCTTAGGAAGTTTCATCCATGTTTAGATTCATAGAGTTAGAAACACGTTTCTTCTAAAAGATGCTTTTGCACATTCTTGAGTGAATGGGAGTGTAGGATGTAATGGGAACTCTCTGGCTCTAAAAAAATACCAGAGCTATACAGCAGAATGATTTTCAAAGTGCACATTCCACTTACACAGTTAAACTGATGTGTGAAGGTAGCAGTTCAGAACCTCTTTATGTGGAGAGTGTAGAAGCAGTTATTTCTAGCCATATACTGGAATATAAGAATTAGAGGTAAGTTCGAGACTAAAACACTGGAGAAACGTATATCTCAAACTGCTCTGTTGTGTGTTCATTCAACTTAGGAAGTTGGATTTATGTTTAGATTCATCGAGTTAGGAACAGGTTTCTTCTAAATGTTGGGTCTTGATATTCCTCAGTGAATGGGAGTATAGGATTTAATGGGAAATATCTGGCTCTAAAACCAAAACGCAGCTATATATTGGAATCATTATCGAGGTGTGCATTCAACTTACAGAGTTAAACTGATGTGTGAAAGTAGCAATTCAGAAACCCTTTCTTTGGAGATTGTAGAAACAGATATTTCAAGCCATATACAGGTGTATAAGAATTAGCGGTAAGATCGAGCCTAAAACACTGGAGAAACGTATATCTCAAACTGTTCTGCTGTTTGTACGTACAACTTACGAAGTTGCATCTATGTTTAGATGCCTCGAGTTAGAAATACGTTTAATCTAAAATCTGCATTTGGATATTCCTGAGTGAATGGGAGTGTAGGATGTAATGGGAAATATCTGCCTCTAAAACCGAAACAGAGCTATATAGCAGAATGATTGTCAAGGCGTAGATACAACTTACAGAGCTAAACTATTGTGTGAATGTGGCAGTCCAGAAATCCTTTCTTTTGAGAGTGTAGAAACAGATATTTCTAGCCATAATCTAGCACATTGGAATTAGCAGTAAGGACGAGTCTAAAACACTGGAGAAACGTATGTCTCAAACTGCTCTGCAGTGTGTTCGCTCACCTTAAGGAGTTGCATCTATGTTTTGATTCATCGAGTTAGGAACACGTTTCTTCTAAAAGCTGCGTTTGAATATTCCTGAGTGAATGGGAGTATAGGATGTAATGGGAAACATCTGGCTCTGAAACAAAAACGAAGCTATAGAGCAGAATGATCGTCAAAGTGTACATTCAACATACAGAGTTAAACTGATGTGTGAATGTAGCAGTTCATAAACCGTTACTATGGAGAGTGTAGCAAATGATATTTCCAGCCATATACAGGTATATTAGAATAGCGGTAAGATCGAGTCTAAATCCCTGGAGAAGGGTATATCTCAAACTGCTCTGCTGGGTGTTCGTTCACCTTAGGAAGTTGCATCTCTGTTTAGATTCATTGAGTTAGAATCACGTTTCTTCTAACAGCTGCGTTTGGATATTCCTGAGTGAATGGGAGTATAGGATGTAAGGGGAAATATCTGGCTCTAAAACCAAAGCGGAGCTATATAGCAGAATGATTGTCAAAGTGTACATTCAACTTACAGAGGTAAACTGATGTGTGAATGTAGCAGTTGAGAAACTCTTTCTTTGGAGAGGGTAGAAACAGATATTTCCAGCCATATACAGGTTTATAAGAATTAGGGGTAAGATCGAGTTAAAACACAGCAGAACCGTATATGTAAAACTGCTCTGCTTTGTGTTCGTTTACCTTAGGACGTTGCATCTATGTTTAGATTCATCGAGTTACAAACACGTTTCTTTTGAAAACTGCGTTTGGATATTCCTGAGTGAATGTGAGTATAGGACGTAATGTGAAAATGTGGCTCTAAAATCAAAACGGAGCTATATAGCGGAATGATTGTCAGAGTGTACATTCAACTTATAGAGGTAACCTGATGTGTGAATGTAGCAGTTGAGAAACTCTTTCT
This sequence comes from Sapajus apella, assembly GCF_009761245.1. NCBI lineage: Eukaryota > Metazoa > Chordata > Mammalia > Primates > Cebidae > Sapajus > Sapajus apella. The sequence continues at coordinate 95,957 of NW_022437222.1, forward strand.
TTGGAGAGTGTAGAAACACATATTTCCAGCCATATACAGGTATATGAATTAGCGGTAAGAGCGAATATAAAACACTGCAGAAAGTTACCTCTCAAACTGCTCTGCTGTGTGTTCGTTCACCTTAGGAAGTTGTATCTATGTTGAGATTCATTAAGCTAGAAACACGTTTCTTCCAAAAGCTGCGTATGGATATTCCTTAGTGAATGAGAGTATAGGATGTAATGGGAAAATCTCGCAAAAACAAAAACGGAGCTATATAGCAGAATGATTGTCAAATGTGTACGTTAAACTTACAGACTGAAATTGATGTGTGAACGTAGCGATTCAGAAAATCTTTCCTTAGAGAGTTTAGAAACAGATATTTATAGCCATATACAGTTATATAATAATTAGCGGTAAGATCGAGTCTAAAACACTGGAGAAACCTGTATCTCAAACTGCTCTGGTGTGTGTTCGTTCACCTTAGTAAGATGCCTCTATGTATAGATTCATCGAGTTAGAAACACGTTTCTTCTAAAGGCTGCATTTGGATATTCTTGAGTGAATGGGAGTATAGGATGTGATGGGAATTATCTGGCTCTAAAACGAAAGCCGGGGTATCTAACAGACTGATTGTCAAGGTGTATATTCAACTTACAGAGTTAAACCGATGTGCGAAAGTAGCAGTTCAGAAACCCTTTCTTTGGAGAGTGTAGAAACAGATATTTCCAGCCATTTACATTTATATAAGAATTAGCAGTGAGATCGAGTCTAAAACACTGGAAAAACCTATACCTCAAACTGCTCTGCTGTGTGGTCGTTCAACTTAGGAAGTTGCATCTATGTTAAGATTCATCGAGTTAGAAATACGTTTCTTCTAAAAGCTGCGTTTGCATATTCCTGAGTTAATGGGAGTATAGGATGTGATGGGAAATATCTGGCTCTAAAACGAAAACGGAGCTATACTGCATAATGATTGTCAAGGTGTGTATGCAACTTACAGAGTCAAACGGTTCTGTGAATGTAGCATTTCAGAAACCATGTCTTTGGAGTGTGTAGAAACAGATATTTCCAGACATATTCAGGTATATAAAAATTACCTGTAAGATCGAGTCTAAAACACTAGAGAAACGTATATCTCAAACGGCTCTGCTGTGTGTTCGTCCAACTTAGGTAGTTGCAAGTATGTTTAGATTCATCCAGTTAGAAACACGTTTCTTGTAAAAGCTGAATTTGGATATTCCTGAATGGGAGTGTAGGATGTAATGGGAAATATATGGCTCTAAAACAAAAATGGACCTATTTATCAGAATGATTGTCAAGTTGTATATTCAACATACAGAGTTAAACTGATGTGTGAATGTAGCAGTTCAGAATCCCTTTCGTTGGAGAGTATAGAAACAGATATTTCAACCCTTATACAGGTATATAAGAATTAGCAGTAAGATCGAGTCTAAAACACTGGAGAAATGTATGTCTCAAAGTACTCTTCTGTGTGTTCGTTCACCTTAGGACGTTGCATCTATGTTTAGATTCACCTAGTTAGAAACACGTTTGTTGTAAAAGCTGCGTTTGGATATTTCTGAGATAATGCGTGTACAGGGTGAAAGGAGAAATATCGAGCTCTAAAACCAAAACTAAGCTATCTCGTAGAATGATTGTGACGGTGTATATATAACTTATAGAGTCAAGCTGACATGTGAACGTAGAAGTTGAGAAACCCTTTATTTGGAGAGTGTAGAAACAGATATTTCCAGCCATATAGAGGTAAATAAGAATTAGCGGTAAGATCGAGTCTAAAACGCTGGAGAAATGTGTATCTTATCTACTCTGCTGTGTGGTCATTCACCTTAGGAAGTTGCATCTATGTTCAGATTCATCGAGTTAGAGACACGTTTCTTCTGAAAGATGCGTTTGGATATTCCTCAGTGAATGAGTGCATAGGGTGTAATGACATATATCTGGCTCTAAAACCAAAACGGAACTATCTAGCAGAATGATTGTCATATGTATATTCAAGTTACAGAGTTAAACAAATGTGTGAATGTAGCAGTTCAGAAACCCTTTGTTTGTAGATTGCAGGAACAGATATTTCCAGCCATATGCAGGTATAGAAGAATTAGCAGAAAGATCCAGTATAAAACACTGGAGAAACGTATATCTGAAACTGCTCTGCTGTGTGTTTGTTCAACTAAGGAAGTTGCATCTATGTTTAGATTCATCGAGTTAGAAACACGTTTCTTCTAAAAGCTGCGATTTGATATTCCTGAGTGAATGGTGTATATTGTGGAATGAGAAATACCTGGCTGTATAACTAAAACAGAGCTAACTAGCAGAGTGATTGTCAAGGTGTATATTCAACTTACAGAGGTAAAATGATGTGGGAATGCAGCAGTTCAGAAACCCTTTCTTTGGAGAATGTAGAAACAGATATTTCCAGCCATATACTTGTATATAAGAATTAGCAGTAAGATCGAGACTAATACACTGGAGAAACGTGTATCTCAAACTGCTCTGTTGTGTGTTCTTTAACCTTAGGTAGTTGCTTCTATGTTTAGAATCATCGAGTTAGAAACATGTTTCTTCTAAATGCTGCGTTTCGATATTCCTGAGTGAAGCGGTGTGTAGGATGTAATGAGAAATATCTGGCTCTAAAACCAAAACGGAGCTATGTAGCAGAATGATTATCTAGGTTTATATTCTACTTACAGTGTTAAACTGATGTGTAAATGTAGCAATTCAGAAAGCCTTTATTTGGAGAGTGTAGAAGCAGATATTTCAAGCCATATGCAGGTTTATAAGAACTAGCGGTAAGATCGAGTCTAAATCACTGGAGAAACGTATATCTCAAACTGATCTGCTCTGTGTTCATTCACCTTAGGAAGTTGCATCTATGCTTAGATTCACCGAGTTAGAAACACTTTTCTTTTAAGAGCTGCGTTTGGATATTCCTGAGTGACTTGGTGTACAGAGAGAAATGAGCAATATCTGGCTCTAAAACCAAAACGGAGCTATCCGGCAGAATGATTGTCAACATGCATATTCATCTTACAGGGTTAAACTGACGTGTGAATATAGCAGTTAAGAAACCGTTTCTTTGGAGAGCGTAGAAACAAATATTTCCAGCAATATACAGGTATATAAGAATCAGCGGTAAGATCGAGTCAAAAACACTGGAGAAACGTATATCTCAAACTGCTCTGTTGTGTGATCATTCACCTTAGGAAGAAGCATCTATGTTTGGATTCATGAAATTAGAAACACGTTACTTCTAAAAGCTGCCTTTGGTTATTTCTGAGTGAATGGGTTTATAGGGTGTAATGAGAAATATCTGGTTGTAAAAACAAAACGGAGCCATCTACCAGAATTATTGTCAAGTCCTACACTCAAGTTACAGAATTAAACTGATGTGTGAATATACCAGTTCAGAAACCCTTTCTTTGGAGAGTGTAGAAACAGATATTTCCAGCCATATACAGGTATATAACAATTAGAGGTAAGATCGAGTATAAAACACTGGAAAAACGTAAGCTCAAACTGCTCTGCTGTGTTCATTCACCTTAGGAAGTGGCATCTGTGTTAAATTCTTCGAGTTAGAAACAAGTTTCTTCTAACAGCAGCGTTTGGATATTCCTGAGTGAATGGGTGTATAGGGTATAATGAGAAATATCTGGCTCAAAAACCAAAACGGAGCTATCTAGCCGAATGATTGTCACGGTGTATATTAAACTTACAGAGTTAATCTGATGTGTGAATGTGGCAGTTCAGAAACCCTTTCTTTGGAGAGTGTAGAAACAGATATTTCCAGCCATATACAGGTATATATGAATTAGCCGCAGATCAAGTCTAAATCACTGGAGAAACGTATATCGCAGTCTGTTCTGCTTTGTGTTCATTCACCTTAGCAAGTTGCATATATGTGTAGATTCATCGGGTTAAAAAAACATTTCCTCTAAAAGCTGCGTTTGAATATTCCTTAGTGAATTGGTGTATAGGGTGTAATGAAAAACATCTGGCTCGAAAACCAAAAGGGAGCTATCTAGCAGAATCATTGTCAAGGGGTATAGGCAACTTACAGAGTTAAACTGAGGTGTGAATGTAGCACCTCAGAAACACTTTCTTTGGAGAGTGTAGAAACAGAAATTTCCAGCTTCATACAGGCATATAAAAACTAGCGGTAAGATGGAGTTAAAACACTTGAGAAACGTATATCTCAAACTGCTCTGCTGTGTGTTCGTTCACCTTAGGAAGTTGCATCTATGTTCAGATTCATCGAGTTAGAAACACATTTCTTCTAAAAGCTGCGTTTGGATATTCCTGAGTGAATGGGCGTACAGGGTGTAATGAGAAATATCTTGCTCTAAAACCAAAAAGGCTGCTGTCTAACAGAATGGTTGACAAGGTGTATATTAAGCTTATAGAGTTAAACTGATGTGTGAATGTAGCAGTTCAGAAACCCTTTCTTTGGAGAGTGTAGAAATAGATATTTCCAGCCATATACAGGTATAGGAATTAGCGGTAAGATCGAGTCTAAAGTGCTGGAGAAACATATATCTCAAACTGCTCTGCTGTGTGTTCGTTCCCGTTAGGAAGTTGCATCTATGTTTAGATTCATCAATTTGCAAACACGTTTCTTCTAAAACCTGCTTTTGCATATTCCTGAGTGAATGGGTGTATCGGGTGTAATCAGAAATACCTGGCTCTAACACGAAAACGGACCTATCTAGCAGAATCATTGTCAAGGTGTACATTGAACTTACAGAGATAAACTGATATATAAATGTAGCAGTTCAGAAACCCTTTCTTTGGAGAGTGTAGAAACACATATTTCCAGCCATATACAGGTATATAAGAATTAGCGGTAAGATCGAGTCTAAAACAATGGAGAAACGTATATCTCAAACTGCTCTGCTGTCTGTTCGTTCACCTTAGGAAGTTGTATATATGTTTACATTCATCTAGTTAGAGACGCTTTCCTTCTAAAAGCTGCGTTTGGATATTCCTGAGTGAATGGGTGAATAGGGTGTAATGAGCAATATCTGGCTCTAAAACCAAAACGGAGCGATCTAGCACAATGATACTCAAGGTGAATATTCAACTTACAAAGTTAAACTGATGTGTGAATGTAGCAGTTCAGAAACACTTTCTCTGGAGAGTGTAGAAACAGATATTTCCAACCATATACAGGTATATAAGAATTTGCAATAAGATCGAGTCTAAAACACTAGAAAAACGTATATCTAAAACTGCTCTGCTGTGTGTTCATTCACCTTACAAATTTGCATCTATGTTTAGATTCATCGAGTTAGAAACACCCTTCTTCTAAAAGCTGCGTTTGGATATTCTTCAGTGAATGGGTGTATAGGGTGTAATGAGTAATATCTTTCTCTAAAACCAAAACAGAGCTGTGTAGCAGAATGACTGCCAAAGTGTATATTAAACTTACAGAGGTAAAGTGATGTGTAACTGTAGCCATTCAGAAACCGTTTCTTTGGAGAGTGTAGAAGCTGATATTGCCTGCCATAAACAAATATATAAGAATTAGCAGTAAGATCGAGTCTAAAATAGTGGAGAAACATATATCTCAAACTGCTCTGCTGTGTGTTCTTTGACCTAAGGAAGTTGCATCTATGTTTAGATTCATTGAGTTAGGAACACATTTCTTCTAAAAGCTGCCTTTGTATATTCATGAGTGAATGGTTGTTTAGGGTGTAATTAGAAATATCTGGCTGTAAAACGAAAACGCAGCTATCTAGCAGAATGATTGTCAACGTGTGTATTGAATTTACAGTGTTAAAATGAGGTGTGAATGTAACAGCTCAGAAACACTTTCTTTGCAGAGTGTAGACGCAGATATTGCACGCCATGTACAGCTATAAAAGAATTAGCGGTAAGATCGAGTCTAAAACACTGGAGAAACGTATATCAGAAACTTATCTGCTGTGTGTTCGCTCACCTTAGGAAGTTGCACCTATGTTTAGATACATCGAGTTAGAAACACATTTCTTCTAAAATCTGTGTTTGGATATTCCTGAGTGATGCGTGTATATTGTGTAATGAGTAATATCTGGCTCTAAATTCAAAACGGAGCTATCTAGCACAAAGATTGTCAAGGTGTTTATTCACCTTACAGAGTTAAACTGATGTGTCAATGTAGCGGATCAGAAATCCTTTCTTTGGTGAGTGTAGAAACAGACATTTCCAGCCATATAAAGGTAAATAAGAATTAGCGGAAAGATCGAGTCTAAAACACTGGAGAAATGTATATCTCAAACTGCTCTGGTGTGTGTTCATTCACCTTAGGAAGTTTCATTGATGTTTAGAAACATCGAGTTAGAAACACGTTTCTTCTAAAAGCTGCGTTTGGATATTCTTGAGTGAATGGATGTATAGAGTGTAATCAGAAATATCTGGCTCTAAAATCAAAACGGAGCTATCTAGCAGAATGATTGTCAAGGTGAATATTCAACGTACAGTGTTAAACCGATGTGTGAATGTAGTAGTTCAGAAACCCTTTCTTTGTAGAGTGTAGAAACAGAGATTTTCGGCCATATAAAGGTACATAAGAATTAGCTGTAAGATCGAGCGTAAAACACTGGAGAAACGTATATCTCAAACTGCTCTGCTGTGTGTTCGTTCTCCCTAGGAACTTCCATGTATGTTTAGATTTATTGAGTTAGAAACACGTTTCTTCTAAAAGCTCCGTTTGGATATTCCTGAGAGAATGGTTGTATAGGGTGTAATGAGAAATATCTGGCTCTAAAACCAAAACGGAGCTATCTAGCAGATTGACTATCATGGTGCATGTTCAACTTACAGAGTTATACTGATGTGTGAATGTAGCAGTTCAGAAATCCTTTCTTTGGAGAGTGAAGAAACATATTTCCAGCCATATACAGAAATTATAAGAATTAGCGGTATGCTTGAGTCTAAAACACTGGAGAAATGTATATCTCAAACTGCTGTGCTGTGTGTTCATTCAGCTTAGGAAGCTGCATCTATGTTTAGATCCATCGAGTTAGAGACACGTTTCTTCTAAAAGCTGCGTTTGGATATTCCTGAGTGAATGGGAGTATAGGAGGTAATGGGAAATATCTGGCTCTAAAACAAAAACGAAGCTATCTTACAGAATGATTGTCAAGGCGAATAAGCAACTTACAGAGTTAAACTGATGTGTAATGTAGCAGTTCAGAAACTCTTTCTTTGTAGTGTGTAGAAACAGATATTTCCAGCCCTATACACGTATATAAGAATTAGCGGTAAGATCCAGTCTAAAACACTGGAGAATCGTATATCTCAAATTGCTCCGCTGTGTGTTCATTCACCTTAGGAAGTTGCATCTATGATTAGATTCCTCTAGTTAGAAAAACGTTTCTTCCTAATTCTGCGTTTTTATATTCATGAGTGAATGGTTGTATAGGGTGTAATGAGAAATATCTTGCTCTAAAACAAAAACGGATCTATCTAGCAGAATGAATGTAAAGGTGCACATTCTACAGAGGTAAACTGATGTGTGAATGTAGCAGTCTGGAAAACCTTTCTTTGGAGAGTGTAGTCACAGATATTTCCAGCCATATACAGGTATATAAGAAGTAGCGGTAAGATCGATTCTAAAACACTGGAGAAACGTATATCTCAAACTGCTGTGCTGTGTGTTCGCTCACCTTAGGAAGTTGCATCTATGTTTTTATTCATCTAGTTAGAAACATGTTTCTTCTAAACGCTGTGTTTGCATATTCCTGAGTGAATGGTTTTATTCGGTGTAATTAGAAATAACTGGCTCTAAAACCAAAACGGAGCTCAACAGCAGAATGTTTATCAAGGTGCTTATTCAACTTTCAGAGATAAACTGATGTGTGAAAGTAGTAGTTCAGAAACCATTTCTTTGGAGAGTGTAGAAAAAGATATTCCCAGCCATATAGAGGTATATAAGAATTAGCGGTAAGGTGGAGTCTAAAACTCTGGAGAAACATATATCTCTAACTGCTCTCCAGGGTGTTCATTCACCTTAGGAAGTTGCATCTATGTTTAGATTTATCGAGTTAGAGACACGTTTCTTCTAAAAGCTGCGTTTGGATATTCCTGAGTGAATGGTGGTATAGGGTGTAATGAGAAATATCTGGCTCTAAAACCAAAACGGAACTATCTTGCAGAATGATTGTCAAGGTTTATATTCAACTTACAGAGTCAAACTGAGGTTTGAATGTAGCAGTTCAGAAACAGTTTCTTTGTAGAGTGTAGAAACAGATATTTCTAGCCATATACAGGTATATAAGAATTAGCGGTAAGATCGAGACTAAAACATTGAAGAAGCTTATATCTCAAACTGCTCTGCTGTTTGTTCGTTCACCTTAAAAAGTTGCATCTATGTTTCGATTCATCGAGTTAAAGACACGTTTCTTCTAAGAGCTGCGTTTCAATATTCATGAGTGAATGGGTGTATTGGGTGTAAAGAGAAATACCTGGCTCTATAACCAAAACGGAGCTATCTCTCAGAATGATAGTCAAGGTGTATATTCAACTTACAGAGTTAAACTGACATGTGAATGTAGCAGTTCAGAAAACATTTCTTTGGAGGATGTAGAAACAGATAATTCCAGCCATATGCTGGTAAATAAGAAATAGCAGTAAGATAGAGTCTAAAACAGTGGAGAGATGTACATCTCAAACTGCTGTGCTGTGTGTTCGTTTACCTTAGGAATTTGCGTCTATGTTTCGATTCATCGAGTTAGAAACACGTTTCTTCTAAAAGCTAGGTTTTGATATTCCTGAGAGAATGTGTGTATAGGGTGTCCTGAGATATATGTGGCTCTAAAATCAAAACGGAGCTATATAGCAGAATGATTGTCAAGGTGTATATTCAACTACAGAGTTAAGCTGATATGTGAATGTAGCAGTTCAGAAACCCTTTGATTGGAGAGTGTAGAAGCAGATATTTACAGCCATATACAGGTATATAAGAATTAGCAGAAAGATGGAGTCTAAAACACTGGGGAATCGTATATATCAAAGTGCTATGCTGTGTGTTCGTTCACTTTAAGAAGTTACGTCTATGTCTAGATTCTTCGGATTAGAAACACGTTTCTTCCAAAAGTTGTGTTTGGATATTCCTTAGTGAATGTGTCTATAGGGTGTAATGAGAAATATCTGGCTCTACAATCAAAACGGAGCTATCTAGCAGAATGATTGTCAAGGTGAATATTCAACGTACAGAGTTAAACTGATGTGTGAATGTAGTAGTTCAGAAACCCTTTCTTTGGAGAGTGTAGAAACAGAGATTTCCGGCCATATAAAGGTACATGAGAATTAGGGGTAAGATCGAGCCTAAAACACTGGAGAAACGCATATCTTAAACTGCTCTGCTGTGTGTTCGTTTTCCTTAGGAACTTGCATGTATGTTTAGATTTATGGAGTTAGAAACACGTTTCTTCTGAAAGCTCCGTTTGGATATTCCTGAGAGAATGATTGTATAGGGTGTAATGAGAAATATCTGGCTCTGAAACCAAAACGGAGCTATCTAGCAGAATGACTATCATGTTGCATGTTCAACTTACAGAGTTATACTGATGTGTGAATGTAGCAGTTCAGAAATCCTTTCTTTGGAGAGTGAAGAAACATATTTCCAGCCATATACAGAAATTATAAGAATTAGCGGTATGCTCGAGTCTAAAACACTGGAGAAACATATACCTCAAACTGCTCTGCTGTGTGTTCGTTTTCCTTAGGAACTTGCATGTATGTTTAGATTTATGGAGTTAGAAACACGTTTCTTCTGAAAGCTCCGTTTGGATATTCCTGAGTGAATGGGAGTATAGGGTGTAATGAGAAATATCTGGCTCTAAAATCAAAACGGCGCTATGTAGCAGAATGACTATCATGGTGGATGTTCAACTTACAGTGTTATACTGATGTGTGAATGTAGCAGTTCAGAAACCCTTTCTTTGGAGAGTGAAGAAACATATTTCCAGCCATATACAGAAATTGTAAGAATTAGTGGTATGCTCGAGACTAAAACGCTGGAGAAACGGATACCTCAAACTGCTCGGCTCTGTGTTCGTTCACCTTAGGAAGTTGCATCTATGTTGAGATTCATCGAGTTAGAAACACGTTTCTTCTAAAAGCTGCGTTTGGATATTCCTGAGTGAATGGGAGTATAGGATGCAAGGGGAAATATCTGGCTCCCAAACCAAAAGGAAGCTTTATAAAAGAATGATTGTCAAAGAGTTCAATCAACTTACAGAATTAAACTGATGTGTGAATGTAGCAGTTCAGAAACCCATTCTTTCCAGAGTGTAGAATCAGATATTTCCAGTCATATACAAGTATATAAGAATTAGCAGTAAGATCGAGTCTAAAACATTGGAGAAACGTATATTTCAAACTGCTCAGCTGTGTGTTCGTTCACCTTAGGAAGTTGCATCTTTGTTTAGGTTCATCGAGTTAGAAACACCTTTCTTCTAAAAGCTGCATTTGGATATTTCTGAGTGAATGGGAGTATAGGATGTAATGGGAAATATCTATCTCTGAAACCAAAACGGGTGTAGACAGCAGAATGATTGTCAAAGTGTATATTCAACTTACAGAGTCAAACTGATGGGTGAATGTAGCAGTTCAGAAACCCTTTCTTTGGAGTGTGTAGAAATAGATATTTCCGGTCATATACAGGTATATAAGAATTAGCAGTAAGATCGAGTCTAAAACACTGGAGAAACGTATATCTCAAACTGCTCTGCTGTGTGTTCGTTCATGTTAGGAAGTTGCATCTATGTTTAGATTCATCGAGTTAGAAACACGTTTCCTCTAAAAGCTGTGTTTGAATATTCCTGAGTGAATGTTAGTATAGGATGTATTGGGAAAAATCTGGCTCCAAAAGCAAAACGGAGCTCTATAGCAGAATGATTGTCAACGTGTACATTCAACTTAGAGAGGTAAACTAATGTGTGAATGTAGCAGTTCAGAAACCCTTTCTTTGGAGAGTGAAGAAACAGATATTTGCAGCCATATACAGGTATATAAGAATTACCAGTAAGATCGAGTCTAAAACATTGGAGAAACGTATATCTCAAATTGCTCAGCAGTGTGTTCGTTCACCTTAGGAAGTTGCATCTTTATTTAGGTTCATTGAGTTAGAAACACGTTTCTTCTAAAACCTGTGTTTGGATATTTCTGATTGATGGGAGTATAGGATGTAATGGGAAATATCTGGCTGTAATCCCAAAACGGAGGTATATAGCAGAATGATTGTCAAAATGTACATTCAACTCACAGAGTTAAACTGATGTGTGAGTGGAGCAGTTCAGAAACCCTTTCTTTGGATAGTGCAGAAACAGATATTTCCAGCCATATAAACGTATATAAGAATTAGCGGTAAGATCGAGTTTAAAACACTAGGTAAACGTTTATCTCAAACAGCGCTGCTGTGTTTTCGTTCACCTTAGGAATTTGTATCTATATTTAGATTCATAGATTTAGAAACACGTTTTTTCTAAAAGCTTCGTTTGGACATTCCTGAGTGAATGGGATTATAGTATGTAATGGGAAATATCTGGCTCTAAAACCAAAATGGTGCTATATAGCAGAATGATTGTCAAATTGTACATTCAACTCACAGAGTTAAACTGATGTGTGAATGGAGCAGTTCAGAAACCCTTTCTTTGGAGTGTGTAGAAACAGATATTTCCAGCCATGTACAGGTATATAAGAATTAGCAGTAAGATGGAGTCTATAACACTGGAGAAACGTATATCTCAAACTGCTCTGCTGTGTGTTCGTTCACCTTAAGAAGTTGCATCTATCTTTAGATTTTTCGAGGTAGAAACACGTTTCTTCTAAACCTGTATTTGGATATTCCTGAGTGAATGGGAGTATAGGATGTATTGGGAAATATCTGGCTTAAAACCAGAACGAATCTATCTAGCATAATTATTGTCAACGTGCATATTCAACTTACATAGTGAAACTGATGTGTGTATGTACCAGTTCAGAGCTCCTTTCTTTGGGGAGTGTAGAAAGAGATATTTCCAGCCATATACAGGTATATAAGAAGTAGCGGTAGGATCGTGTGTAAAATACTGTAGAAACGTATATCTCAAACTGCTCTGCTGTGTGTTCATTCACCTTCGGAAGTTGCATTTCTGTTTAGATTCATCGAGGTAGAAACAAGTTTCTTCTAAAAGCTGCGTTTGGATATTCCTGAGTGAATGGGAGTTTAGGATGTCATGGGAAATATCTGGCTCTAAAACCAAAACTGAGCTATATAACAGAATGAGTGTCAAAGCATATATTCAACATACAGAGTTAAATTGATGTGTGAATGTCGTAGTTCAGAAGGCCTTCCTTTGCAGAGTGTAGACACAGATATTTCCAGCCATATACAGGTATATAAGAAATAGAGGTAAGATCGAGTCTAACACCCTGGAAAAACGTATATATCAGACTTCTCTGCTGTGTGTTCGTTCACCTTAGGAAGTTGCATCTATGTTCATGTTCATCGAGTTAGAAACAGGTTTCTTCTAAAAGCTGCGTTTGGATATTCCTGAGTGAATGGGCGTATTGGATATAATAGGAAGTATCTGACTCTAGAAGCAAAACGGAGCTATACAGCAGAATGATTGTCAAAGCATGCATTCAACTTACGGAGATAAACTCAGGTTGAATGTCGCAGTACAGAATCCCTTTCTTTGGAGAGTGTCGAAACAGATATTTCTAGCCATATACAGGTATATAAGAATGGCGGTAAGATCGAGTCTGAAACACTGGAGAAATGTATACGTCAGACTGATCTGCTGTGTGTTCATTCGGCTTAGGAAGTTGCATCTATGTTTAGATTCTTCGAGTTAGAAACACGTTTCTCCTAAAAGCTGTGTCTGGATATTCCTGGGTGAAAAGGAGTATAGGATGTAATTGGAAATGTGTGGCTCTAAAACCAAAATGGAGCTATCTAGCAGAATGATTGTCTAGGATATATGAAACTTACTGAGATAAACTGATTTTTGAATGTGGCAGTTCAGAAACCCTTTCTTTGGAGAGTTTAGAAACAGATATTTCCACCCGTATACAGGTATATAAGCATTAGCAGTAAGATCGAGTCTAAAACACTGGAGAAAAGTATATCTCAAACTACTCTACTGTGTGTTCACTCACCGTAGGAAGGTGCAACTATGTTTGGATTCATCGAGTTAGAAAAACGTTTGTTCTAAAAGCTGCGTTTGGATATTCCTGAGTGTATGGGATTACAGTATGTAATTGGAAATATCTGGCTCGAAACCCAAAAGGGAGCTATCTAGCAGAATTATTTTCAACGTGTATATTCAACTTACCGTTGTAAACGGATTTGTCAATGTAGCAGTTCAGAAACGCTTTCTTTGGAGAGTGTAGAAACACATATATCCAGCCATATACAGGTTATGTAAGAATTAGCGGTAAGATCGAGCATAAAACACTGGAGAAACATATATCTCAAACTGCTCTGCTGTGTATTCGTTCACCTTAGAAAGTTGCATCTATGTTTAGATTCATCGAGTAAGAAACACGTTTATTCTAAAAGCTGCGTTTGGAAATTCCTAGGTGAATGGGAGTATACGATGTAATAGGAAATATCTGGCTCTAAAACCAAAACGGAGCTATCTAGCAGAATGAGTGTCAAGGTGTATATTCAACTTACACAGTTAAACTGATGTGTCAATGTAGCAGTTCAGAAACCATTTCTTTGGTGAGTGTAGAAACAGATATTTCCAGCCATATACACGTATGTAAGAATTAGCGGTAGGATCGTGTCTGAAACACTGGAGACACGTATATCTCAAACTGCTCTACTGTGTGTTCGTTCACCTAAGGAAGTAACATCTATGTTTAGAATCATCGAGTTAGAGACACGTTTCTTCTAAAAGCTGCGTTCGGATATTCCTTAGTGAATGGGTGAATAGGGTGTAATGAGAAATATCTGTCTCTAAAACAAAAACTGATCTGTCCAGCAGAATGATTGTCAAGGGTTATATTCAACTTACGCAAGTGAACTGAGGTGTCTATGTAGCAGTTCAGAAACACTTTCTTTGGAGAATGTAGAAAGAGATATATCCAGCCCTATAAATGTATATAAGAATTAGAGGTAAGCTCGAGTCTAAAACACTGAAGAAACGTATATCTCCAACTGCTCTGCTGTGTTTTCGTTCACCTTAGGACGTTGCATCTAGGTTTAGATTCATTGAGTTAGAAACATGTTTCTTTAAAAGCTGCAATTGAATATTCCTTAGTGAATGGGAGTATAGGGTATAATGAGAAATATCTGGCTCTAAAACCAAAACGGAGCTATCTACAGAATGATTGTCAAGGTGTATATACAACTTACAGAATTAAACTGATGTGTGAACGTAGCAGTTCAGGAACTCTTTGTTTGGATAGTGTAGAAACCGATATTTCCCGCCATATACAGGTATAAAGAATTTGTTGTAAGATCGAGCCGAAAACCGTGGAGAAACGTACATCTCAAACTGCTCTGCTGTGTGTTCGTTAACCTTAGGAAGTTCCATCTATGTTTAGATTCATCTAGTTAGAGACACTTTTCTTCCAAAAGCTGCTTTTGGATATTCCTGAGTATATGGGTGTATAGGGTGTAATGACTAATATCTGGCTCTAAAACCAAAACGGAGCTATCTAGCAGATTGATTGTCAAGGTGTACATTCAACTTAAAGAATTAAACTGATGTGTGAATGTAGCAGTTCAGAAACCCTTTCTACAGAGACTGTAGAAACAGATATTTCCAACCATATACAGGTATATAAGAATTAGCCGTAAGATAGAGCCTAAAACACTGGAGAAACTTATATCTCAAACTGCTCTGCTGTGTGTTCATTCACCTTAGGAAGTTGCATCTATGTTTAGATTCATCGAGTTAGAAACACGTTTCTTCTAAGAGATGCGTTTCGATATTCCTGAGTGAAAGGGTGTATAGGGTTTAACGAGAAATATCTGGGTCTAAAACCAAAAGGGAACTATCTAGCAGAATGATTGTCAAGGTGTGTATTCAACTTACAGAGTTAAACTCATGTGTGAATATAGGAGTTCCGAAACCCTTTCTTTAAAGAGTGTAGAAATAGGTATTTCCAGCCATGTACAGATATATAAGAATTTGCGGTAAGATCGAGTCTAAAACACTGGAGATACGTATATCACAAACTGTTCTGCTGTGTGTTCGTTCATCTTAAGAAGTTGCATCTATGTTTATATTCATCTTGTTACAAACAGGTTTGTTTTTTATCATTTATTTTATTGCATTTTAGGTTTTGGGGTACATGTGAAGAACATGCAAAATTGTTGCATAGGAACACACGTGGCAGTGTGATTTGCTGCCTTCCTCCAAATCACCTACATTTGGCTTTTCTCCCCTTGCTATCTTTCCCCAGCTCCCCACCCCTCACCATCCCTCCCCTATTTCCCCCAACTGACCCCAGTGTGTAGTGCTCCCCTCCCTGTGTCCATGTGTTCTCCTTGTTCAACAGCCGCCTTTGAGTCAGAACATGTGGTGTTTGATCTTCTGCTCTTCTGTCAGTTTTCTGAGAATGATGTTTTCCAGCTTCATCCATGTCCCTACAAAGGACCCAAACTCATCGTTTTTGATGGCTGTATAATATTCCATGGTGTATATATGCCACATTTTCCCTATCCAGTCTATCGTCGATGGGCATTTGGGTTGGTTCCAGGTCTTAGCTATTGTAAACAGTGCCGCAATGAACATCGTGTGCACGTGTCATTATAGTATAACGATTTGTAATCCTTTGGATATATACCCAGTAATGGGATTGCTGAGTCAAATGGAATTTCTATTTCTAGGTCCTTAAGGAATCGCCACACTGTCTTCCACAATGGTTGAACTAATTTGCACTCCCACCAACAGCGTAAAAGTGTTCCTATTTCTCCACATCCTCTCCAGCATCTGTTGTCTCCAGATTTTTTAATGATCGCCATTCTAACTGGCGTGAGATGGTATCTCAATGTGGTTTTGAATTGCATTTCTCTGATGACCAGTGATGATGAGCATTTTTTCATATGTTTGATGGCCTCACGTATGTCTTCTTTTGTAAAGTGTCTGTTCATATCCTTTGCCCACTTTTGAATGGGCTTGTTTGTTTTTTTCTTGTAAATCTGTTTTAGTTCTTGTAAATTCTGGATATCAGCCTTTTGTCAGATGGGTAAACTGCAAAAATTTTTTCCTAATCTGTTGGTTGCCGATTCACTCTAATGATTGTTTCTTTTGCTGTGCAGAAGCTGTGGAGTTTGATTAGGTCCCATTTGTCTATTTTGGCTTTTGTTGTCACTGCTTTTGGTGTTTTGGTCATGAAGTCCTTGCCTACATCTACATCCTGAATGGTTTTGCCTAGATTTTCTTCTAGGGTTTTTATGGCGTTAGGTCTTATGTTTAAGCCTTTCATCCATCTGGAGTTAATTTTAGTGTAAGGTGTCAGGAAGGGGTCCAGTTTCTGCTTTCTGCACATGGCTAACCAGCTTTCCCAACATCATTTATTGAACTGGGAATCATTTTACCATTGCTTGTTTTTGTTTGGTTTGTCAAAGTTCAGATGGTTGTGGATATGTTGTGTTGCCTCCGAGACCTCTGTTCTGTTCCATTGGTCTATATCTCTGTTTTGGTACAAACACCATGCTGTTTTGGTTACTGTAGCCTTGTAGTATAGTTTGAAGTCTGGTAGTGTTGTGCCCCCCGCTTTGTTCTTTTTGCTTAGAATTGACTTGGCTATGCAGGCTCTCTTTTGGTTCCATATGAAGTTTAAGGTGGTTTTTTCCAGTTTTCTGAAGTAGGTCATTGGTAGCTTGATGGGGATAGCATTGAATCTGTAAATTACTTTGGGCAGTATGGCCATTTTCACGATATTGATTCTTCCTAACCATGAACATGGAATGTTTCTCCATCTGTTTGTGTCCTCTCTTATTTCATTGAGCAGTGGCTTGTAGTTCTCCTTGAAGAGGTCCTTTACTTTCCTTGTTAGTTGTATTCCTAGGTATTTTATTCTCTTTGTGGCAATTGTGAATGGAAGTTTGTTCTTGATTTGGCTCTCTTTAAGTCTGTTATTGGTGTATAGGAATGCATGTGATTTTTGCACATTGATTTTATATCCTGAGACTTTGCTGAACTTGCTTATCAGTTTCTGTAGGTTTGGGGCTGAGACGATGGGGTCTTCTAGATATACAGTCATGTCGTCTGCAAATAGAGACAATTTGACTTCCTCCTTTCCTATTTGAATGCCCTTTTTTAATTTTTCTTGCCTGATTGCTCTGGCTAGAACTTCTAATACTATATTGAATAGCAGTGGTGAGAGAGGGCATCCTTGTCTGGTGCCACATTTCAAGGGGAATGCTTCCAGTTTTTGCCCATTCAGCATGATATTGGCTGTTGGTTTGTCATAAATAGCTTTTATTATTTTGAGATACATTCCATCGATACTTAGCTTATTGAGGGTTTTTAGCATAAAGGGCTGTTGAATTTTGTCAAAGGCTTTTCTGCATCTTTTGAGATAATCATGTGGTTTTTGTCTTTGGTTCTGTTTATGTGGTGAATTACGTTTATAGACTTGCATAAGTTGAACCAGCCTTGCATCCCCGGGATGAAGTCTACTTGATAATGCTGGATAAGCTTTTTGATGTGCTGTTGCAATCGGCTTGTCAGTATTTTATTGAAGATTTTTGCATCTATGTTCATCATGGATGTTGGCCTGAAATTTTCTTTTCTTGTTGAGTCTCTGCCGGGTTTTGGAATCAGGCTGATGTTGGTCTCATAAAATGATTTGGGAAATATTTCCTCTTTTTGTATTGTTTGGAATAGTTTCAGAAGGAATGGTACCAGCTCCTCTTTGTACGTCTGGTAGAATTCGGCTGTGAACCCATCGGGACCTGGGCTTTTTTTGGGTGGTAAGCTCTTAATTGCTGCCTCAACTTCAGACCTTGTTATGGGTCTGTTCAGGGTTTTGGTTTCTTCCTGATTTAGGCTTGGCAGGAGGCAAGTGTCCAGGAATTTATCCATTTCTTCCAGGTTTGTTAGTTTGTGTGCATAGAGTTGTTTGTAATAATCTCTGATGATGGTTTGAATTTCTGTGGAATCTGTGGTGATATCCCCTTTATCGTTTTTTATTGCATCAATTTGGTTATTCTCTCTTTTCTTTTTTATTAATCTGGCTAGTGGTCTGTCTATTTTGTTGATGTTTTCAAAAAACCAGCTCCTGGATTTATTGATTTTTTGAAGGGTTTTTTGTGTCTCTATCGCCTTCAGTTCTGCTCTGATCTTAGCTATTTCTTGTCTTCTGCTAGATTTAAGTGTTTTTCATCTTGTTCCTCTAGCTCTTTCAGTTTTGACAATAGGGTGTCAATTTTTCATCTCTCCTTGCTTCTCCTGTGGGCACTTATTGTTATATATTTTCCTCTAGAGACTGCTTTAAATGTGTCCCAGAGATTCTTTTATGTTGTGTCTTCATTCTTGTTGGTTTCGAAGAACATCTTTATTTCTGTCGTCATTTCATTGTTTATCCAGTCAACATTCAAGACAAAGTTGTTCAGTTTCCATGAAGCTGTGCAGTTCTGAGTGAGTGTTTGAATTCTGAGTTCTAACGTGATTGCACTGTGGTCTGAGAGACTGTTTGTTACGATTTCCGTTCTTTTGCATTTGCTGAGGAGTGATTTACTCCCAATTATGTGGTCAATTTTAGAGAAGGTGTGATGTGGTGCTGAGAAGAAGGTATATTCTATGGATTTCGGGTGGGGAGTTTTGTAAATGTCTATTAGGTTTGCTTGGTCCAGGTCTGAGTTCAAGTCCTGGATATCCTTGTTAATTTTCTGTCTGGTTGATCTGTCTAATGTTGACAATGGGGTATTAAAGTCTCCCACTATTATTGTGTGGGAGTCTAAATCTCTTTGTAAGTCATTAAGAACTTGCCTTATGTATCTGGGTGCTCCTGTATTGGGTGTGTATATATTTAGGACCGTTAGCTCTTCTTGTTGCATTGATCCTTTTACAATTATGTAATGTCCCTCTTTGTCTCTTATGATCTTTGTTGCTTTAAAGTCTAATTTATCAGAGATGAGAATTGCAACTCCTGCTTTTTTTTTGCCCTCCTTTTCCTTGGTAAATCTTCCTCCATCCCTTTATTTTCACTCTTCGTGTTTCCTTGCATGTGAGATGGGTTTCCTGGATACAGCACACTGATGGGTTTTGTCTTTTTATCCAATTTGCCAGTCTATGTCTTTTGATTGGGGCATTTAGTCCATTTGCATAGGGTTAATATTGTTATGTGTGAATTTGATACTGCTAGCTGGGTGTTTTGCCCTTTAGTTGAGCTGGTACTTCTTGTTCCTTTATATGTGTAGAGCCTCTTTCAGAAGCTCTTGTAGAGCTGTACTGTTGGTGACGAAATCTCTGAGTACTTGCATGTTCCCAAAGGATTTTATTTTTCCTTCACTTGTGAAGCTTAGTTTGGCTGGATAGGAGATTCTGGGTTGAAAGTTCTTTTCTTTAAGGATGTTGAATATTGGCCCCCACTCTCTTCTGGCTTGTAGGGTTTCTGCTGAGAGATCTGCTGTGAGTCTGATGGGCTTCCCTTTATGGGTAACCCGACCTTTCTCTCTGGCTGCCCTTAGTATTTTCTCCTTCATTTCGACCCTGGTGAATCTGACGATTAAGTGCCTTGGGGTTGCTCTTGTTGACGAATATCTTTGTGGTGTTCTCTGTATTTCCTGGACTTGAATGTTTGCCTGCCTTGCTAGCTTGGGGAAGTTTTCCTGGATAATATCCTGAAGAGTATTTTCCAGCTTGGATTCATTCTCTTCGTCGCATTCGGGTACACCTATCAAGCGTAGATTAGGTCTTTTCACATAGTCCCACATTTCTTGGAGACTTTGTTCATTCCTATTTCCCCTTTTTTCTCCAGTCTTGCCTTCCCGTTTTATTTCATTGAGTTGATCTTCGACCTCTGATATCCTTTCTTCTGCTTGGTCAATTCGGCTGTTGATACTTGTGCATGCTTCACGAAGTTCTCGTGTTGCGTTTTTCAGCTCCATCAATTCACTTATATTCCTTTCTATTTTGTCCATTCTCGTTAGCATTTCATCAAATCTTTTTTCAATGTTCTTAGTTTCTTTACATTTGGTTAGAACATGTTCTTTAAGTTCACAGAAGTTTCTTACTACCCACCTTCTGAAGTCTGATTCTGTCATTTCATCACACTCCTCCGTCCAACCTTGTTCCATTGCTGGTGAGGGGTTGTGATCCCTTTTAGGAGGAGAGGTGTTCTGGTTTTGGGTGTTTTCATCCTTTTTGCGCTGGTTTCTTCCCATCTTTAAGGATTTATCCAGCTGTCAACTTTGTAGTTGCTGGCTTTCAGATTGGGTCTCAAATCTTTCAGATTGACGTTCTGTTTGTTGATGAGGAGGTTGTTTCTGTTTCTTGGTTTTCCTTCTGATAGCCTGGCCCCTCTGCTGTAGGTCTGCTGAGGTTGACTCCAGTCCCTGCTTGCCTGGGGTTCACCTGCAGCAGCTGTTGAACAGCAAGGGATGTTACCAGTTTTCTTCTTCTGCTATCTTTGTCCCAGATGGATACCCGCCTAGTGTCAATCTGATCTCTTTTTTATGAGGTGTCTCTTTGGATATATAGGGGTCAGGGAGCTGCTTGAGGAGACGGTCTCTTCTTTATAGGGGCTCAAATGGTGAGCTGAGAGCTCTGTTTTTGTTCATTCAGAGCTGCTGGGCAGGTACTTTTAGGTCTGATGCAGCAGAACTCATAAACTGCTTTTTGTTCCCAGGTGCTCTGTCCCAGGGATTTAGGGCTTTATTTATCAGTTTCCCTTATGCTGTCGCCTTCTTTTTTTTTTTCCTTCAGAGCTGCCCAGCCCAGCAAGGAGGCAGCCTAGTCACTGACGGCCTATAGAGACTTTGCTGAGCTCGTGTGGGCTCTGCCCTGCTGCCGAGTGAACTTCCCTGTAGTCCTGTTTATATGGGCATAGTTAGAACTGCTTTTGCAATGGTGGCCCGCCTCAGTTGAGGCGGAGTCTCACTGCTGTGGCAGGTTGTCTTGGCAATGGCGGGCTGCCTCAGCAATGGCGGGTTGCCTTGGCAAAGGAGGGTTGCCTCAGCAATGGCGGGTTGACTTGGCAAAGGCGGGCTTCGTCCGTAATGGCGGAAGCCCTTCCCCCACACAGCTGGACCGTCCCAGGTTCAGCTGCGCTTGCTGTGAAAGTCTCAATCCAGAATTTCTGGTTGCTGTTGTTTTGTGGGGGAGGGGCCACCCTAGCCTGAGCGCCTGGCTCCCTGCCTCAGAGCCTTTTTTAAGTTGGTGTTCCAGTCGCCTGTTAAAGAGGCGCCGGGGTCTGTTTGTTTTCCCCTGCGGCCACTCACTGCGCTGGCTTAAACAGCGGCACTGAAGTTTGTGGCACTTTTTATTTTATTTTTTTGCCCTGGAATCTACTGTCCTGGTTCTCTACTCAGTCCCCTTTTTGAACCGGCAAATGGGTGACTTCCCATGGCTCCAATCGCCCCCGGACCGGTGCATTTTGTACAGAGAACTGCAGCTCAGGGCGCCGACAAAGCAGCCGCATGGGGCAAAGCAGCGGCGCGGGCCGGCACAGCCACGATGGCCGAAACAGCCACGCTGGCGACCGCGGAGCTACTCCGCCCAGGAATTTCCTAGTCTGTGGGCAATAAAAATGCGGCGTCCACTCACCCTCTGCACTTTCACTGGGAGCTGCAATCCTGAGCTGTTCCTAAACAACCATCTTGGATCGTCCTCCAAGATACTTTCCCACGTTTCTTTTAAAGGCGGCGTTTGGATATTCCTGAGTGAATGGGTGTATAGGGTGTAATGAGAAATATTTGGCTCTAAAACCAAAACGGAGCTCTCTAGGAGAATGGTTGTCAAGGTGTACATTCAACATACAGAGGTAAACTGACGTGTGAATGTAGCGGTTCAGAAACCCTTCCTTTGGAGAGTGTAGAAACAGATATTTCCAGCCATATACGGGTATATAAGAATTAGCAGTAAGATCGAGTCCAAAACACTGGAGAAATGTATATCGCAAACTTCTCTGCTGTGTGTTCGATCAACTTAGGAAGTTGCATCTATATTTACATTCATCGAGTTAGAAACACGTTTCTTCTAAAAGCTTCGTTTGGATATTCCTGAGTCAATGTGTGTATAGGGTGTAGTGAGAAATATCTGGCTCTAAATCCAAAACGGAGCTATCTAGCAGAATGATTGTCATGGTGTATATTCAAATTACAGAGTTAAACTGATGTGTGAATGTAGCAGTTTAGAGAGTCTTTGGAGAGTGTAGAAACAGATATTTCCAGCATTGTACAGGTATACAAGAATTAGCGGTAATATCGAGTCTAAAACAATGCTCTCCTGTGTGTTTTTTCAACTTAGGAATTTGCATATATGTTTAGATTTATAGAGTTAGAAACACTTTTCTTCTAAAAGCTGCGTTGGGATATTCCTGCGTGAATGTGTGTAAAGGGTGTAATGAGAAATATCTGGCTCTACAACCAAAATGGAGTTATCTAGCAGAATGATTGTCAAGATGTATATTCAAGTTACAGAGGTAAACTGATGTGTGAATGTAGCCGTTCAGAAACCCTTTATTTTGAGAGGGTAGAAACAGATTTTTTTAAGCCATATACAGATATATGGGAATTAACAGTAAGATCCAGAATAAAACACTGGAGAAACGTATATCTCAAACTGTGTTGCTTTGTGTTTGTTTACCTTGGGAAGTGGCATCTATGTTTCGAGTCATCGAGTTAGAAACACGTTTCTCCTAAAAGCTGCGTTTGCATATTCCTGAGTGAATGGGAGTACAGGATGTAATGGGAAATATCTGGCTCTAAAACCATAACGGAGCTATATAGCGGAATGTTTACCAAAGTGAACATTCAACTTACAGAGTTAAACTGAGGTGTGAATGTAGCAGTTCGGAAACCCTTTATTTCGAGAGTTTAGAAAGAGATACTTCCAGCCATATACAGGTAAATAAGAGTTAGCGGTAAAATCGAGTCTAAAACACTGGAGAAACGTATATGTAAAACTGCTCTGCTGTGTGTACGTTCACCTTATTAAGTTGCATCTATGTTTAGATTCATCGAGTTAGAAACACGTTTACGCTAAAAGCTGTGTTTGGATGTTCCTGACTGAAAGGCAGTATGGAACGTAATGGGAAATATCTGGCTCTAAATCCAAAACGGAGCTATCTAGCAGAATGATTGTCAAAGGGTACATTGAACTTGCAGAGTTAAACAGATGTGTGAATGAAGCAGTCAGAAGACCTTTCTTTGGAGAGTGTAGAAACAGATATTTCCAGCCATATACAGGTATATAAGAATTAGCGATAAGATGGAGCCTAAAACACTGGAGAAACGTATATCTCAAACTGCTCTGCTGTGTGTTCGTTCACCTTAGGAAGTTGCATCTATGTTTAAATTCATCGACTTAGAAACACGTTTCTTCTAAAAGTTGAGTTTGGATAATCCTGAGTGAAGGGGAGTATGGGAAGTAAAGGGAAATATCTGGCTCTAAAACCAAAACGGAGCTCTATAGCAGAATGATTGTCAAGGTGTACATTCAACTTACAGAGTTAAAGTGATGAGTGAACGTAAGAGTTCAGAAACCCTTTCTTTCAAGAGTGTGGAAACAGATATTTCCAGCCATATACAGGTATGTAAGAATAAGCGGTAAGATCGAGTCTAAAACACTGGAGAAACGTATATATCATAGTGCTCTGCTGTGTGTTCGTTCACCTTAGTAAGTTGCATCTATGTTTAGATTCATTGACTTAGAAGCACGTTTCTTCTAAAAGCTGCGTTTGGATATTCCTTAGTGAATGGGAGTATAGGATGTAACGGGAAATATCTGGCTCTAAAACCAAAACGGAACTATATAGCAGAATGATTGTCAAAGAGTACATTCAACTTACATAATACAACTGTTGTGTGAATTTAGCAGTTCATAAATCTTTTCTTTGGTAGTATAGAAACAGATATTTCCAGGAATATACAGGTATATAAGAATTAGCGGTAAGATCTAGTCTAATACACTGGAGAAACCTATATATCAAACTGCTCTCCTCTGCGTTCGTTCACCTTAGGAAGTTGCATCTATGTTTAGATTCATCGAGTTAGAAAAATGTTTCTTCTAAAAGCTGCATTTGGATTTTCCTGAGTGAATGGGAGTATAGGATGTAATGGGAAACATCTGGCTCTAAATCCAAAACTGAGGTATCGAGCAGAATGATTGTCAAACCGTACATTCAACTTACAGATTTAAACTGATGTTTGAATGTAGCAGTTCAGAAACCCTTACTTTGGAGAGTGTAGAAACATATATTTCCAGCCATATACACTACATAATTATCAACGATAAGATCGAGTCTAAAACACAGGAGAAACCTGTAACTAGAACGGCTCTGCTGTGTGTTCGTTCACCTTAGGAAGTTGCATCGATGTTTATATTCATCGAGTTAGAAACTCCTTTCTTCTGAAAGCTGCGTTTGGGTATTCCTGAGTGAATGGGAGTATATGATGTAACGGGAAATATCTGGATCTAAAACCAAAACCGAGCTCTATAGCAGAATGATTGTCAAAGTGTACATTCAATGTACAGAGGTAAACTGATGTGTGAATGTAGCTGTTCAGAAACGCTTTCTTTGGAGAGCGTAGAAACAGATATTTCCAGCTATATACAGGTATGTAAGAATTAGCGGTAAGATGGAGTCTAAAACACTGGAGAAACATATATCTCAAACTACTCTGCTGTGCGTTCGTTCACGTTAGGAAGTTGCATCTGTTTTTAGATTCATCGAGTTAGAAACACGTTTATTCTAAAAGCTGCGTTTTGATATTCCTGAGTGAATGGGAGTATAGGATGTAATGGGAAATATCTGGCTCCAAAACCAAAACGAAGCTATATAGCAGAATGATTGTCAAAGTGTACATTCAACTTACAGAGTTAAACTGATGTGTGAATGCAGCAGTTCAGAAACCCTTCATTTGGAGAGTGTAGAAACAGATATTTCCAGCCGTATACAGGTATGTAAGAATTAGCGGTAAGATCGAGTCTAGCACACTCGAGAAACGTATATCTCAAACTGCTCTCCTGTGTGTTCGTTCACCTTAGGAAGTTGCATCTATGTTTAGGTTCATCGAGTTACAAACTCGTTTCTTCTAAAAGCTGCGTTTGGAAATTCCTGAGTGAACCTGAGTATAGGATGTAATGGGAAATATCTGGCTCTATAATTAAAACGGAGCTATAAAGCAGAATGAGTGTGAAAGTGTGCTTTCAACTTAGAGAGGTAAACTCATGTGTGAATGTAGCAGCACAGAAACCCTTTCTTTGGAGAGTATAGAAACAGATATTTCCAGCCATTTACAGGTATATAAGAATTAGCGGTGAGTACGAGTCTAAAACAAAGGAAAAACGTATATCTCAAACTGCTCTTATGTGTGTTCGTTCACCTTAGGAAGTTGCATGTATGTTTAGATTCATCGAGTTAGAAACACGTTTCTTCTGAAAGCTGTGTTTCAATATTCCTGAGTGCATGAGAGTACAGGATGTAACGGGAAATATCTGGCCTAAGACCAATACGGAGCTATATACCAGAATGATTGTCAAAGTGTACATTCAACTTACAGAGTTAAACTGATGTGTGAATGTAGCAGTACAGAAAACCTTCCTTTGGAGAGTGTAGAAACAGATATTTCCAGCCACATACAGGTATATAAAATTAGTGGTAAGATCGAGTCTATAAAAAGCGAGAAACGAATATCTCAACTGCTCTGCTGTGTGTTCGTTCACCTTAGGCAGTTGCAACTATGTTTAAATTCAGCGAGTTAGAAACACTTTTCTTCTAAAAGCTACGTTTGGATATTCCTGAGTAAATGGGAGCATAGGATGTAATGTTAAATATCTGGCTCTAAAAACAAAACGGAGCTATTAGCATAATGATTGTCAAAGTGTACATTCAACTTACGGAGATAAACTGATGTGTGAATGTAGCAGTTCAGAAACCCTTTCTTTGGAGAGTGTCGAAAAAGATATTTCCAGCCATATACAATTGTATAATAATTAGCGGTAAGATCGAGTCTAAAACACTGGAGAAAGATTTATCTCAAACTGCTCTGCTGTGTGTTCGTTCACCTTAGGAAGTTACATCTATGTTTAGATGCCCCAAGTTAGAAACACGTTTCTTCTAAAAGCTGCGTTTGTGTATTCCTGAGTGAATGGGAGAATAGGAGGTAATGGGAAATATCTGGGTCTGAAACCAAAACGAAGCTATATAGCAGAATGATTGTCAATGTGTACATTCCACTTACAGAATTAAACTGATGTGTGAAAGTAGCAGTTCAGAAAACCTTTCTTTGGAGACTGTAGAAACAGATATTTCCAGCCATATGCAGGTATGTAAGAATTAGCGGTAGATTGAGTCTAATACACTGGAGAAACGTAGATCTCAAACTGCTCTGCTGTGAGTTCTTTCACCTTAGAAAGTTGCATCTATGTTTAGATTCAACGAGTTAGAAACACGTTTCTTCTGAAAGCTGCTTTTGCATATTCCTGAGTGAATCGGAGTACAGGATGTAATGGGAAATATCTGGTTCTAAAATCAAAACGGAGCTATATAGCAGAATGATTGTCAAAGTGTACATTAAACTTAAAGGGTTAATCTAATGTGTGAATGTAGCAGTTCAGAAAACCTTTCTTTGGAGAGAGTAGAAACAGATATTTGAAGCCATACACCGGTATATAATAATTACTGGTAAGAAATGAGACTAAAACACTGGAGAAACACATATCTCAAACTGCTGTGGTGTGTGTACGTTCACCTTAGGAGGTTGCATCTTTGTTTAGATTCATCGAGTTAGAAACACGTTTCTTCTAAAAGCTGCGTTTGCATATTCCTGAGTGAATGGGAGTATAGGATGTAATGGGGAATATCTGGCTCTAAAACCAGAACGGAGCTCTATAGCAGAATGATTTTCAAAGTGTATATTGAACTTACACAGTTAAACATATGTGTGAATGCAGCAGTTCAGAAACCCTTTCTTTGGAGAGTGTAGAAAAAGATATTTCAGGCCCTATACACATATATAAGAATTAGCGATAAGATCGAGTCTAAAACACTGGAGAAACGTATATCTCAATCTGCTCTGCTGTGTGTTCGTTCACCTTAGGAAGTTGCATCTATGTTTAGATTCATCGAGCTAGAAATACGATTCTTCTTTAAGATGCGTTTGGACACACCTGAGTGAAAGGGAGTATAGGATGTAATGGGAAATATCTGGCTCTAAAACCAAAATGGAGCTATATAGTAGAGTGATTATCAAAGTGTACATTCAACTTACAGAGTTAAACTGATGTGTGAATGTAGCAGTTCAGAAAACCTTTTTTTGGAGAGTGTAGAAACAGATATTTCCAGCCATATACAGGCATATAAGAATTAGTATTATGATCGAGTCTAAAACACTGGAGAAACGTATATCTCAAACTGCTCTCCTGTGTGTTCATCCCCTTAGGAAGTTGCATCTATGTTTAGATTCATAGAGTTAGAAGCATGATTTTTGTGAGAGATGCGTTTGGGTATTCCTGAGTGAATGGCAGTACAGGATGTAATGGGAAATATCTGGCTCTGAAACCTAAACAGAGCTACATAGCACAATGATTGAACAAGTGTACATTCAACTTACAGAGTTAAACTGATGTGTGAATGTGGCGATTCAGCAAACCTTTCTTTAGGGAGTGTAGAAACAGATATTTCTAGCCATATACAGGTATAAAAGAATTAGCGGTAAGATCGAGTCTAAAACACTGGAGAAACGTATATGTCAAAGTGCTCTGCTGTGTGTTCTTTCACCTTAGGAAGTTGCATCTATGTTTACATTCATCGAGTTCAAAACACGTCTGTTCTAAAATCTGCGTTTGGATATTCCTGAGTAAATGGGATTAGAGGATGCAATGGGAAATATCTGGCTCTAAAACCAAAACGGAGATATATAGCAGAATGATTGTCAAAGTGTACATTCAACTTACAGAGTTAAACAGATGTGTGAATGAAGCAGTTCAGAAACCCTTTCTTTGGAGAGTGAAGAAACAGATACATGTATATAAGAATTAGCAATAAGATCGAGTCTAAAGCACTGAAGAAACGTATATCTCAAACTGCTCTGCTGTGTGTTCGTTCAGCTTAGGAAGTTGCATCTATATTTAGATTCATCGAGGTAGAAACACATTTCTCCTAAAGGCTGCGTTTGGATATTCCTGAGTGAATGGGAGTATAGGATGTAAAGTGAAATATTGAGCTATAAAAACAAAACGGAGCTATCTAGCAGAATCATTGTAAAGGTGTATATTCAACTAATAGAGTTCAATTGATATGTGAATGTAGCTGTTCCAAAACGCTTTATTTGAAGAGTGTAGAAAAAGATATTTCCAGCCATATACAGGTATATAAGAAATAGAGGTAATATCGAGTCTACAACACTGGAGAAACGTATATCTCAAACTGCTCTGCTGTGTGTTCACGCACCTTAGGAAGTTGCATCTATGTTTAGATTCATCGAGTTAGAAACACGTTCCTTTCAAAAGCTGCATTTGGATATTCCTGAGTGAATGGGAGTATAGGATGTAATGGGAAAAATCTGGCTCTAAAACTAAAAGGGAGCTATCTAGCAGAATGGTTTTGAACGTGTGTATTCAACTTACAGAGGTAAACTAACGTGTGAATGTAGCAGTTCAGAAACCCTGTCTTTCGAAAGTGTAGAAACAGATATTTCCACCCATATACAGGCATTTAATTATTAGCGGTAAGATTGAGTATAAAAAACTGGTGAAACATATATCTCAAACTGCTCTGCTGTGTGTTCGTTCAGCTTAGGAAGTTGCGTCTATATTTAGATTCATTGAGGTAGAAACACTTTTCTTTTTTTTTTCCCCCATTTATTTATTTTATTGCATTTTAGGTTTTGGAGTACATGTGAAGAACATGCAAAATTGTTGCATAGGAACACACGTGGCAGTGTGATTTGCTGCCTTCCTCCCCATCACCTACATCTGGCATTTCTCCCCTTGCTATCTCTCCCCATCTTCCCACCCCCCACCGTCCCTCCCCTATTTCCCCCGAGCTGACCCCCGTGTGTAGTGCTCCCCTCCCTGTGTCCATGTGTTCTCATTGTTCAACACCCGCTTCTAAAACCTGCGTTTGGATATTCCTTAGTGAATGGGGTATAGGATGTAATGGGAGATACCTGGGTCTAAAACCAATACGGAGCTATCTAGCAGAATGATTGTCAAGGTGCATATTCAGCTAACAGAGGTAAACTGATGTGTGAATGTAGCCGTTCAGAAACCCTTTCTTTGGAGAGTGTAGAAACATATATTTCCAACCATATACAGGTATATAAGAATTAGCGATACGATCGAGTCTAAAACACTGGGGAAACGTATATCTCAATGAGCTCTGCTGTGTGTTACTTCACCTTAGGAAGTTGTATCTATGTTTAGAGACATCGAGTTAGAAACGCGTTTCATCTATAAGCTGCATTTGGATATTCCTGAGTGAATGGAATTATAGGATGTAATGGAAAATATCTGTGTACTAAAACCAAAACTGAGTTAACAAGCAGAATGATTGTCAATTTGTATATTTAGCATACAGAGTGAAACTGATGTGTGAATGTAGCACTTCAAAACCTCTGTCTTTGGAGAGTGTAGAAACACACATTTCCAGCCATATACAGGTATATAAGAATTAGCAGTACGATCAAGTCTAAAACACTGGAGAAACGTATATCTCAAATTGCTCTGCTCTGTGTTCATTCATCTAAGCAAGTTGCATGTATGTTTAGATTCATCGAGTTAGAAACACTTTTCTTCTAAAAGCTGAGTTTGGATATTCCTGAGTGAATGGGAGTATAGGATGTCATGGAAAATATCTGGGTCTAAAAACAAAAGGGAGCTAACGAGCAGAATGGTTGTCAAGGTGTGTATTCATCTTACAGAGGTAAACTGATTTGTGAATGTAGCAGTTCAGAAACCCTTTCTTTGGAGAGTGCAGAAACAGATATTTCCACCCATATAAATGCATATAAGAATTAGCAGTAAGATCGAGTCTAAAACACTGGAAAAATGTATATCTCAAACTGCTCTGCTGTGTGTTCATTCACCTTAGGAATGTGCATCTATGTTTAGATTCATCGAGGTAGAAACATTTTTCTTCTTAAAGCTGCGTTTGGATATTCCTTAGTGAATGGAAGTGTACGATGTAATGGGAAATATCTGGCTCTAAAACCAAAACGGAGCGATCTAGCAGAATGATTATCTACGTGAATATTCAAATTACAGAGTTAAAGTGATGTGTGCATGTAGCAGTTCAGAAACCCCACCTTTGGTCAGTGTGGAAACAGATATTTCCAGCCATATACAGGTATATAAGAATTAGCGGTAAATTCCAGACTAAAACACTGGGGAAACGTATATCTCAAACTGCTCTGCTGTGTGTTCGTTCATCTTAGCAAGTTGCGTCTATGTTTAGATTCATCGAGTTAGAAACATGTTTCTTCTAAAAGCTGAGTTTGGATATTCCTGAGTGAATTGGAGTGTAGGATGTAATGGGAAATATCTGGCTCTAAAACCAAATCGTAGCTATCTAGCAGAATGATTGTCAATGTGCCTATTTAACTTACCAAGTTAATCTGATGTGTGAATGTAGCAGTTCAGAAACCCGTTCTCTGGAGAGTGTAGAAACAGATATTTTCAGCCATATACAGGTATATAAGAATTAGAGGTAAGATCGAGTCTAAAACACTGGAGAAACGTATATCTCAAACTGCTCTCCTCTGTGTCAGTACACTTTAGGAAGTTGCATCTATGTCTAGATTCATCTAGTTAGTAACACGTTTTTCTAAAAGCTGCATTTGGACATTCCTGAGTGAATGGGAGAATAGGTTGTAAAGGGAAATATCTGGCTATAAAACCAAAATGCAGCTATCTAGCAGAATCATTGTCTACGAGTATATTCAACTTACAGAGTTAAACTGATGTGGGAATGTAGCAGTTCAGAAACCCTTTCTTTGGAGAGTGTAGAAACAGATATGTCCAGCCACGTACAGGGATATGAGAATTAGCAGTAAAATCGACCCTAAGACACTGGAGAAATGGATATCTGAAACTGCTCTGTTGTGTGACTGTTCACCTTATTAAGTTTCATGTATGTATAGATTCATCGAGTTAGAAACACGTTTCTTCTAAAAACTGCTTTTGGATATTCCTGAGTGAATGGGAGCATAGGATGTCATGAGAAATATCTGGCTCTAAAACCAAAACGGAACTATATAGTAGAATGATTGTCAAAGTGTTCATGCAAGTTACAGAGTTAAACTGATGTGTGAATGTAGCCGTTCGAAACCCTTTCTTTGGAGAGTGTAGAAAAAGATATTTCCAGCCATATAGAGGTATATAAGAATTAGCGGTAAGATCGAGTCTCTAACACTCGAGAAACGTATATCTCAAACTACTCTGCTGTGTGTTCGTTCACATTAGGAAATTGCATCTATGTTTAGATTCATCGAGTTAGAAACACGTTTCTTCTAAAAGCTGCGTTTCGATATTCCCGAGTGAATGGGAGTATAGGATGTAATGGGAAATATCTGGCTCTAAAACAAAAACGGAACTATATAGCAGAATGATTTTCAAAGGGTACATTCAACTTCCCGAGATGAACTGATTTCTGAATGTAAGAGTTTAGAAACCCTTTCTATGGAGAGTGCAGAAACAGATATTTACAGCCATATACAGGTATATAACAATTAGCAGTAAGATGGAGTCTAAAACACTGGAGAAACGTATATATCAAACTGCTCTGCTGTGTGTTCGTTCACCGTAGGAGGTTACATCTATGTTTAGATTCATCGAGTTAGAAAAACGTTTCTCCTAAAAGGAGAGTTTGAAACGCATTTCTGCTAAAGGCTGCATTTGGATATTCCTGAGTGAATGGGAGTATAGGACGTGATGGGAAATATAAGACTCTAAATCCAAAACGAAGCTATAAAGCAGAATGATTGTCAAATGTACATTCAAAGTACAGAGGTAAACCCATGTGTGAATGTCGCAGTTCAGAAAGCCTTTCTTTGGAGAGTATAGAAACAGATATTTCCAGCCATATACAGGTATATAAGAATTAGCAGTAAGATCGAGTCTAAAACACGGGAGAAACCTATATCTCGAACTGCTCTGCTGTGTGTTGGTTCACCTTAGGAAGTTGCATCTATGTTTAGATTCATCGAGTTAGAAACACGTTTCTTCTAAAAGCTGCGTTTGGATATTCCTGAGAGAATGGGAGTATAGGATGTAATTGGAAATATCTGGCTCTAAAACCAAAATGGAACAGTATAGCAGAATGATTGTCAAAGCGTATAATCAACTTACCGAGGTAAACTGATTTGTGAATGTAAGAGTTCAGAAACCCTTTCTATGGAAAGTGTAGAAACAGATATTTCCAGCCATATACAGGCATATAAGAATTAGCAGTAAGACCGAGTCTAAAACACTGGAGAAACATATATATCAAATTGCTCTGCTGTGTGTTCGTTCACCTTAGAAAGTTGCTTCTATGTTTAGATTCATCGAGTTAGAAACACGTTTCTCCTAAAAGGTTCGTTTGAAACACGTTTCTCCAAAAAGGTGCGTTTCGATATTCCTGAGTGAAAGGGAGTGTAGGATCTAATTGGAAATATCTGGCTCTAAAACCAAAACGGAGCTATCTAGCAGAATGATTGTCAAAGCATACACTCAACTTACAGAGTTAACCTTATATGTGAATGTAGCCGTTCAGAAACCCTTTCTTTGGTGAGTGTAGAAACAGATATTTCCAGCCATATACAGGTATAAAAGAATTAGCCATAAGATGGAGCCTAAAACACTGGAGAAACGTATATCTCAAACTGTTCTGCTGTGTGTTCGTTCACCTTAGGACGTTGCATCTATGTTTAGATTCATTGAGTTAGAAACGCGTTTGTTCCAAAAGCTGCGTTTCCATATTCCTGAGTGAATATGAGTATAGGGTGTAATGGGAAATATCTGGCTCTAAAATCAAAACGGAGCTATATAGCAGAATGATTGTCAAAGTGTACATTCATCTTACAGAGTTAAACTGTTGTGTGCATGTAGCAGTTCAGAATCCCTTTCTTTGGAGACTGTAGAAACAGATACTTCCAGCCATATACAAGTATATAATAATTAGTGGTAAGATAGAGTATAAAACACGGGAAAAACGTATATCTCGAACTGCTCAGCTGTGTGTTCGTTCACCTTAGGATGTTTCATCTATGTTTAGATTCATCGAGTTAGAAACACGTTTATTCTAAAAGCTGTGTTTATATATGCCTGAGTGAATGGGAGTATAGAATGCCATGGGGAATATCTGCCTATAAACCAAAACGGAGCTCTATTATATTATGATTGTTAAAGTGTAAATTCAACTTACAAAGTTAAACTGATGTGTGAATGTAGGAGTTCAGAAACCCTTTCTTTGGAGAGTGTGGAAACAGATATTTCCAGTCATATACAGGTATATAAGAAAGAGCAGTAAGATCGAGTCTAAAACACTGGAGAAACGTATATCACAAACTGCTCTACTGTGTGTTCGTTCACCTTGGGAAGTTGCATCTATGTTTAGATTAATCGAGTTAGAAACACGTTTCTTCAAATACTGCGTTTGGATATGCCTGAGTCAATGGGAGTACACGGTATAATGGGAAATATCTGGCTCTAAAACCAAAACGGAGCTATATAGCAGAATGATTGTAAAATGTGCATTCAACTTACAGAGGTAAACTGATTTGAGAATGTAGGAGTTCAGAAACCCTTTCTTTGGATAGTGTAGAAACAGATATTTCCAGTCATGAACAGGAATATGAGAATTAGCGGAACGATCGAGTAGAAAATACTGGAGAAACGTATATCACAAACTGCTCTGCTGTGTGTTCATTCACCTTAGGAAGGTGCATCTATGTTTAGATTCATCGAGTTAGAAACACGGTTCTTCTAAAAGCTGCGTTTGAACATTCCTGAGTGAATGGGATTATATGATGTAATGGGAAATATCTCACTCTAAAAGCAAAACGGAGCTATATAGCAGAATGAATATCAAAGTGTACATTCAAATTACAGAGATACAATGATGTTTCAATGTAGCAGTTTCAGAAACTCTTTCCTTCGAGATGTTAGAAACAGATATTTCCAGCCATATACAGGTATATAAGGATTAGCGGTAACATCGAGTAGAAACACTGGAGAAACGTATACCTCAAATTGCTCTGCTGTGTGTTCGTTCACCTTAGGAAGTTGCATCTATATTTAGATTCATCGAGTTCGAAACAGGTTCCTTCTGAAAGCTGTGTTTGGATATTCCTGAGTGAATCGGAGTATAGTATGCAATTTCAAATATCTGGCTCTAAAACCAAAATGGAGCTATATAGCAGGATGATTGTCAAAGTGTACATTCAACTTACACAGGTAAACTGATGTGTGAATGTAGCAATTTAGACACCCTTTCTTTGGAGAGTGTAGAAACAGATATTTCCAGCCAATTACAGGTATATAAGAATTAGCGGTAAGATCGAGTCTAAAACAGTGGAGAAAGATATATCTCAAACTGCTCTGCTGTGCATTCTTTCACCTCAGTAAGCTGCATCTATGTTTAGATTCATGGAGTTAGAAACACGTTTCTTCTAAAAGCTGCGTTTGGATATTCCTGAGTGAATGGGGGTATAGGATGTAATGGGAAATATATGGCTCTTCAGGCAAAACGCAGCTATATAGCAGAATGATTGTCAAAGTGTACATTCAACTTACAGAACTAAACCGATGTGTGAATGTAGCAGTTCAGAAACCCTTTCACTGGAGAGTGTAGAAAGAGATATTTCCAGCCATATACAAGTATATAAGAATTAGCGGTAAGATTGAGTCTAAAACACTGGATAAACGTATATGTCAAACTGCTCTCCTGTGTGTTCGTTCACCTTAGGAAGTTGCATCTATGTTTAGTTTCATCGAGTTACAAACACGTTTCTTCTAAAAGCTGCGTTTGGATATTCCTGAGCGAATGGGAGTATATGATGTAATGGGAAATATTTGGCTCTAAAAGCAAAACGGAGCTATATAGCAGAATGATTTTCAATGTATTCATTCATCTTACAGAGTTAAACTGATGTGTGAATGTAGCAGTTCAGAAACGCTTTCTTTGGAGAGTGTAGAAACAGGTATTTCCATGTATATAGAGGTACAAAAGAATAATCAGTAAGATCGAGTTTAAAACACTGGAGAAACGTATATGTCAAACATCTCTTCTTTGTGTTCGTTCACCTTAGGCACTTGTATCTGTGTTTAGATTCATTGAGTGAGAAACACGTTTCTTCTAAAAGCTGCGTTTGGATATTCCAGAGAGAATGGGAGAATAGGATGTAAAGGGAAATACCTGGCTGTAAAACCAAAACGGATCTATATAGCAGATTGATTGTCATAGTGTGCATTCAACTTGCAGAGGTAAAGTGATGTGTGAATGTACCAGTTCAGAAACCCTCTCTTTGTAGAGTGTAGAAATAGATATTTCCAGCCATATACTCATATGTAAGAATTAGCGGTAAGATCGAGTCTAATACACTGGGGAAACCTATATCTCAAACTGCTCTGCTGTGTGTTCGTTCACCTTAGTAAGATGCATCTATGTATAGATTCATCGAGTTAGAAACACATTTCTTCTAAAGGCTGCATTTGGATATTCTTGAGTTAATGGGAGTATAGGATGTAATGGGAAATATCTGGCTCTAAAACGAAAGGGGAGGTAACTAAAAGACTGATTGTCAAGGTATATATTCAACTTACAGAGTTAAACCGATGTGTGAATGTTGCAGGTCAGAAAACCTTTCTTTGGAGAGTGTAGAAACAGATATTTCCAGCCATTTACAGGTATAGAAGGATTAGCAGTAAGATCGAGTCTAAAACACTGGAGAAACGTACATGTCAAACTGCTCTGCTGTGTGTTCTTTCAACTTAGGAAGTTGCATCTATGTTTAGATTCATCGAGTTAGAAACACGTTTCTTCTAAAAGCTGCGTTTGCATATTCCTGAGTTAACGGGAGTATAGGATGTGATGCGAAATATCTGGCTCTAAAACCAAAACGGAGCTATACAGCATAATGATTGTCAAGGTGTGTATGCAACTTACAGAGTTAAATGGTTGTGTGAATGTAGCATTTCAGAAACCATTTCTTTGGAGAGTGTAGTAACAGATATTTCCAGACATATTCAGGATAAGAATTAGCAGTAAGATCAAGTCTAAAACACTAGAGAAACGTATATCTCAACCGGCTCTGCTGTGTGTTCGTCCAACTTAGGAAGTTGAAACTATGTTTAGATTCATCCAATTAGAAACACGTTTCTTGTAAAAGTTGCCTTTGTATATTCCTGAGCGAATGGGAGTGTACGATGTAATGGGAAATACATGGCTCTAAAACAAAAACGGACCTATTTATCAGTATGATTGTCAAGTTATATATTCAACATACAGTGTTAAACCTATGTGTCAATTTAACAGTTCAGAATCCCTTTCTTTGGAGAGTATAGAAACAGATATTTCCACCCTTATACAGGTAAATAAGAATTAGCAGTATGACCGAGTCTAAAACACTGGAGAAATGTATGTCTCAAACTGGCCTTCTGTGTTTTCATTCACCTTAGGACTTTGCATCTATGTTTAGATTCATCTAGTTAGAAACACGTTTTTTCTAAAAGCTGCCTTTGGATATTCCTGAAATAATGTGTGTACAGGGTGAAAGGGGAAATAAAACCAAAATGAAGCTATCTAGCAGAATGATTGTCAAGATGTATATACAACTTATAGAGTCAAACTCATATGTGAACGTAGCAGCTCAGAAACCCTTTCTTTGGAGAGTGTAGAAATAGGTATTTCCAGCCATATAGAGGTATATAAGAATTAGTGGTAAGATCGAGTCTAAAACGCTGTAGAAATGTGTATCTTAAACTGCTCTGCTGTGTGTTCATTCACCTTAGGAGGTTGCATCTATGTTCAGATTCATCGAGTTAGAAACACGTTTCTTCTGAAAGATGCGTTTGGATATTCCTCAGTCAATGAGTGTATAGGGTGTAATGACATATATCTGGCTCTAAAACCAAATGTAGCTATCTGGCAGAATGATTGTCAAGATGTATATTCAAGTTACAGAGTTAAACAGATGTGTGAATGTAGCAGTTCAGAAACCCTCTGTTTGGAGAGTGTAGAAACAGATATTTCCAGCCATATACAGGTATAGAAGAATTAACAGAAAGATCCAGTATAAAACACTGGAGAAACGTATATCTGAAACTGCTCTGCTGTGTGTTCATTCACCTTAGGAAGTTGCATCTATGTTTAGATTCATCGAGTTAGAAACACGTTTCTTCTAAAAGCTGCATTGGATATTCCTGAGTGAATGGTGTATATTGTGTAGTAAGAAATATCTGGCTGTATAACTAAAACGGAGCTATCTAGCAGAATGATTGTCAAGGTGTATATTCAACTTACAGAAGTAAAATGATGTGGGAATGCAGCAGTTCAGAAACCCTTTCTTTGGAGAGTGTAGAAACAGATATTTCCAGCCATTTACATGTATATAAGAATTAGCAGTAAGACCGAGGCTAAAACATTGGAGAAACGTGTATCTCAAACTGCTTTGCTGTGTGTTCTTTAACCTTAGGTAGTTGCTTCTATGTTTAGAATCATCGAGTTAGAAACACGTTTCTTCTAAAATTGTGTTTCGATATTCCTGAGTGAAGCGCTGTGTAGGGTGTAATGAGAATTATCTGGGTCTAAAACCAAAATGGAGCTATGTAGCAGAATGATTCTCTAGGTATGTATTCTACTTACACGGTTAAACTGATGTGTGAATGTAGCAGTTCAGAAACGCTTTATTTGGAGAGTGTAGAAGCAGATATTTCCAGGCATATGCAGATTTATAAGAATTAGCGGTAAGATCGAGTCTAAATAGCTGGAGAAACGTATATCTCAAACTGATCTGCTCTGTGTTCGTTCACCTTAGGAAGTTGCATCTATGTTTAGATTCACCGAGTTAGAATCACTTTTCTTTTAAGAGCTGCGTTTGTATATTCCTGAGTGACTGGGTGTATAGAGAGTAATGAGAAATATCTGGCTCTAAAACCAAAACGGAGCTATTTAGCAGAATGATGGTCAACATGTATATCCATCTTACAGAGTTAAACTGACGTGTGAATATAGCAGTTCAGAAACCCTTTCTTTGGAGAGCCTAGAAACAAATATTTCCAGCAATATACTGGTATATAAGAATCAGCGGAAAGATCGAGTCAAAAACACTGGAGAAACGTATATCTCAAAGTGCTCTGTTGTGTGTTCGTTCACCTTAGGATGATGCATTTATGTTAAGATTCATGAAGTTAGAAACACGTTACTTCGAAAAGCTGCGTTTGGATATTCCTGAGTGAATGAGTGTATAGGGTATAATGAGAAATATCTGGCTCTAAAACCAAAACGGAGCTATCTAGCCGAATGATTGTCACGGTATATATTCAACTTACACAGTTAACCTGATATGTGAATGTGGCAGTTCAGAAACCCTTTCTTTCAGAGTGTAGAAGCAGATATTTCCTGCCATATACAGGTATATGTGAATTAGCGGTAAGATTGAGTCTAAATCACTGGATAAACGTATATCTCAATCTGCTCTGCTGTGTGTTCATTCACCTTAGGAAGTTGCATCTATGTTTTGATTCATCGGGTTAAAAACACGTTTCCTCCAAAAGCTGCGTTTGAATATTCCTTATTGAATTGGTGTATGGGGTGCAATGAAAAACATCTGACTCGAAAACCAAAAGGGAGCTATCTAGCAGAATGATTGTCAAGGGATATAGTCAACTTACAGAGGTAAACGGAGGTGTGAATGTAGCACTTTAGAAACACTTTCTTTGGAGAGTGTAGAAACAGATATTTCCAGCTTCATACAGACATATAAAAATTAACGGTAAGATGGAGTTAAAACACTTGAGAAACGTGTATCTCAAACTGCTCTGCTGTGTGTTTGTTCACCTTAGGAAGTTGCATCTATGTTTAGATTCATGGAGTAAGAAATACATTTCTTCTAAAAGCTGCATTTGGA
Source organism: Sapajus apella (assembly GCF_009761245.1). Taxonomy (NCBI): domain Eukaryota; kingdom Metazoa; phylum Chordata; class Mammalia; order Primates; family Cebidae; genus Sapajus; species Sapajus apella. The sequence continues at coordinate 135,159 of NW_022437222.1, forward strand.
TATTCCTGACTGAATACGTGTGTAGTGTGTAATGAGAAATATCTGGCTCAAAAGCCAAAACGGAGCAATCTAGCAGAATCATTCCCAATATGTATAGTCAACTTAGAAAGTTAACTGATGTGAGAATGTAGCAGTTGAGAAACCCTTTCTTTGGAGAGTGTAGAAACAGATATTTCCAGCCATATATAGTTATATAAGAATTAGCGGTAAGTACAAGTCTAAAACACTGGAGAAACGTATATCTCAAACTGCTCTGCTGTGT
>NW_022437222.1:135430-146976 GCF_009761245.1 Sapajus apella
CTAAAACACTGGAGAAACGTATATCTCAAACTGCTCTGCTGTGTGTTCGTTCACCTTAGGAAGTTGCATCAATGTTTACATTCATTGAGTTACAAACACGTTTCTTCTAAAAACTGCGTTTGCATATTCCTGAGTCAATGTGTGCATAGGGTGTAGTGAGAAATACCTGGCTCTAAAACCAAAACGGAGCTATCTAGCAGAATGATTGTCAAGGTCTATATTCAACTTACAAAGTTAAACTGATGTATGAATGTAGCATTTCAAGTCCAGGAAATACAGAGGGCACCACAAAGATATTCGTCAAGAAGAGCAACCCCAAGGCACATAATCGTGAGATTCACCCGGATCGAAATGAAGGAGAAAATACTAAGGGCAGCCAGAGAGGAAGGTCTGTTACCCATAAAGGGAAGCCCATGAGACTCACAGCAGATGTCTCAGCAGAAACCCTACAAGACAGAAGAGAATGGGGGCCAATATTCAACATCCTTAAAGAAAGGAACATTCAACCCAGAATCTCCTATCCAGCCAAACTAATCTTCATAAGTGAAGGAAAAATAAAATCATTCGGGAACATGCAAGTACTCAGAGATTTCGTCACCACCAGGCCAGCTCTACAAGAGCACCTGAAAGAGGCTCTACACATATAAAGGAACAACAAGTTCCAGCTCAACTAAAGGGCAAAACACCCAGCTAGCACCAAAATGGCAGTATCAAATTCACACATAACAATTTTAACCCTAAATGTAAATGGACTAAATGCCCCAATCAAAAGACACAGACTGGCAAATTGGATAAAAAGACAAAACTCATCGGTGTGCTCTATCCAGGAAACCCATCACACAAGCAACGATACACAAAGGCTCAAAATAAAGGGATGGAGGAAGATTTACCAAGCAAATGGAGAGCAGAAAAAAGCAGGAGTTGCAATTCTCATCTCTGATAAATTAGACTTTAAAGCAACAAAGATTATAAGAGACAAAGAGGGACATTACATAATGGTAAAAGGATCAATACAACAAGAAGAGCTAACGATCCTAAATATATATGCACCCAATACAGGAACGCCCAGATACATAAGGCAAGTTCTTAATGACTTACAAAGAGACTTAGACTCCCACACAATAATAGTGGGAGACTTTAACACCCCATTGTCAACATTAGACAGATCAACCAGACAGAAAATTAACAAGGATATCCAGGACTTGAACTCAGACCTGGACCAAGCAAACCTAATAGACATTTACAGAACTCTCCACCCCAAATCCACAGAATATACATTCTTCTCAGCACCACATCACACCTACTCTAAAATTGACCACATAATTGGGAGTAAATCACTCCTCAGCAAATGCAAAAGAACGGAAATCGTAACAAACAGTCTCTCAGACCTCAGTGCAGTCAAGTTAGAACTCAGGATTCAAAAACTAACCCAGAATCGCACAGCTTCATGGAAACTGAACAACTTGCTCTTGAATGTTGACTGGATAAACAATGAAATGAAGGCAGAAATAAAGATGTTCTTCAAAACCAACGAGAATGAACATACAACATACCAGAATCTCTGGGACACAGTTAAAGCAGTCTCTAGAGGAAAATATATAGCAATAAGTGCCCACATGAGAAGCAAGGAGAGATCAAAAATTGACACCCTATTATCAAAAATGAAAGAGCTAGAGGAGCAAGATGAAAAAAACTCAAAGTCTAGCAGAAGACAAGAAATAGCTAAGATCAGAGCAGAACTGAATGAGATAGAGACACAAAAAAACCATCAAAAAATCAAAAAGTCCAGGAGCTGGTTTTTTGAAAAGATCAACAAAATAGACAGACCACTAGCCAGATTAATAAAAGAAAAGAGAGAATAACCAAATTGATGCAATAAAAAATGATAAAGGGGATATCACCACAGATTCCACAGCAATTAAAACCATCATCAGGGATTATTACAAACATCTCAATGCCCACAAACTAATATGCCTGGAAGAAATGGATAAGTTCCTGGACACTTGCCTCCTGCCAAGCCTAAACCAGGAAGAAGCCGAAACCCCGAACAGACCCATAACAAGGTCTGAAGTTGAGGCAGCAATTAAGGGCTTATCACCCAAAAAAAGCCCAGGTCCAGATGGGTTCACAGCTGAATTCTATCAGACGTACAAAGAGGAGGTGGTACCCTTCCTTCTGAAACTGTTCCAAACAATACAAAAAGAGGGAATTCTTCCGAAATCATTTAAGGACACCAACATAGTTCAGAAACCCTTTCGTTGGAGAGGGTAGAAAGAACTATTCCCAGCCATATACAGGTATATAAGAATTAGCGGTAAGATCGAGTCTAAAACACTGGAGAAAGATATATCTCAAACTGCTCAGCTGTGTGTTGGTTCACCTTAGGAAGTTGCAACTATGTTTAGATTCATCGAGATAGGAACACGTTTCTTCTAAAAGCTGCGTTTGGATATTGCTGAGTGAATTGGTGTATAGGGTGTAATGAGAAATACCTGGCTCTAAAACCAAAATGGACCTATCTAGCAGAATGATTGTAAAGGTGTACATTGAACTTACAGAGTTAAACTGATGCGTGAATGTAGCTATTCAGAAGCCCTTTCTTTGGAGAGTGTAGAAACAGATATTTCCAGCCATATACAGGAATATAAGACTTAGCGGTAAGGTCGAGTCTAAAACAATGGAGAAACGTATATCTCAAACTGCTCTGCTGTCTGTTCGTTCACCTTAGGAAGTTGTATCTATGTTTACATTCACCTAGTTAGAGACACTTTCCTTCTAAAAGCTTCGTTTGGATATTCCTGAATGAAAGGGTGAATAGGGTGTAATTAGCAATATCTGGCTTTGAAACCAAAATGGAGCTATCTAGAACAATGATACTCAAGGTGTATATTCAACATACAAAATTAAACTGATGTGTGAATGTAGCAGTTCAGAAACACTTTCTCTAGAGATTGTAGAAATAGATATATCCAACGATATACAGGTATATAAGAATTTGCAGTAAGATCGAGTCTAAAACACTAGAAAAACGTATATCTAAAACTGCTCTGCTGTGTGTTCGTTCACCTTACAAAGTTGCATCCGTGTTTAGATTCATCGAGTTAGAAACACACTTCTTCTAAAAGCTGCGTTTGGATATTCCTGAGTGAATGGGTGTATAGGGTGTAATGAGAAATATCTTTCTCTAAAACCAAAACGGAGCTGTGTAGCAGAATGATTGCCAAGGTGTATATTCAACTTACGGAGGTAAACTGATGTGTGAATGTAGCAGTTCGGAAACCATTTCGTTGGAGAGTGTAGAAGCTGATATTGCCTGCCATATACAGGTATGTAAGAATTAGCAGTAAGATCGTGTCTAAAATAGTGGAGAAACATATATCTCAAACTGCTCTGCTGTGTGTTCTATCACCTTAGGAAGTTGATATCCATGTTTAGATTCATCGAGTTAGGAACACGTTTCTGCTAAAAGCTGCCTTTGGATATTCATGATTGAATGGGTGTTTAGGGTGTCATTAGAAATATCTGGCTGTAAAACCAAAACGCAGCTATCTAGCAGAATGATTGTCAACGTGCATATTGAATTTACAGTGTTAAACTGAGGTGTGAATGTAACAGTTCAGAAACCCTTTCTTTGGAGAGTGTAGACGCAGATATTGCACGCCATGTACAGTTATAAAAGAATTAGCAGTAAGATCGAGTCTAAAACACTGGAGAAACGTATATCAGAAACTTATCTGCTGCATGTTCGCTCACCTTAGGAAGTTGCACCTATGTTTAGATTCATTGAGTTAGAAACACGTTTCTACTAAAATCTGTGTTTGGATATTCCTGAGTGATGCGTGTATATTGTGTAATGAGAAATATCTGGCTCTAAATTCAAAACGGAGTTATCTAGCAGAATGATTGTCAAGGTGTTTATTCAACTTACAGAGTTAAACTGATGTGTCAATGTAGCTGTTCAGAAACCCTTTCTTTGGAGAGTGTAGAAACAGACATTTCCGGCCATATAAAGTTAAATAAGAATTAGCAGAAAGATCGAGTCTAAAACACTGGAGAAAAGTATATCTCAAACTGCTATGGTGTGTGTTCGTTCACCTTAGCAAGTTGCATCTATGTTCAGAAACATCGAGTTAGAAACACGTTTCTTCTAAAAGCTGCGTTTGGATATTCCTGAGTGAATGGGAGTATAGGATGTAATGGGAAATATCTGGCTCAAAAACCAAAACGGAGCTATCTGGCAGAATGATTGTCAAGGTGAATAAGCAACTTAGATAGTTAAACTGATGTGTAATATAGCAGTTCAGAAACCCTTTCTTTGTAGTGTGTAGAAACAGATATTTCCAGCCATATACAGCTATATAAGAATTAGCGGTAAGATCGAGTCTAAAACACTGGAGAATCGTATATCTGAAACTGCTCTGCTGTGTGTTCGTTCACCTTAGGAAGTTGCATGTATGATTAGATTCCTCTAGTTAGAAAAACGTTTATTCTAAAAGCTGCGTTTTTATATTCATGAGTGAATAGTTGTATAAGGTGTATTGAGAAATATCTGGCTCTAAAACCAAAACGGACCTATCTAGCAGAATGAATGTAAAGGTGCACATTCTACAGAGGTAAACTGATGTGTGAATGTAGCAGTCCAGAAAACCTTTCTTTGGAGAGTGTAGACACAGATATTTCCAGCCATATACAGGTATAAAAGACTTAGCGGTAAGATCGATTCTAAAACACTGGAGAAATGTATATCACAAGCTGCTGTGCTGTGTGTTTGTTCACCTTAGGAAGTTGCATCTATGTTTTTATTCATCTAGTTAGTAACACGTTTCTTCTAAATGCTGCGTTTGCATATTCCTGAGTGAATTCTTTTATGTGGTGTAAGAGAAATAACTGGCTCTAAAACCAAAACGGAGCTCACTAACAGAATGTTTATCAAGGTGCTTATTCAACTTACAGAGATAAACTGGTGTGTGAAAGTAGCAGTTCAGAAAAGCTTTCTTTGGATAGTGTAGAAAAAGATATTCCCAGCCACATACAGGTATATAAGAATTATCGGTAAGGTAGAGTCTAAAACACTGGAGAAACGTATATCTCTAACTGCTCTCCAGTGTGTTCATTCACCTTAGTAAGTTGCATGTATATTTATTTATTTATTTATTTATTTTCCCATTTATTTATTTTATTGCATTTTACATTTTGGGGTACATGTGAAGAACATGCAAAATTGTTGCATAGGAACACACGTGGCAGTGTGATTTGCTGCCTTCCTCCCCATCACCTACATCTGGCATTTCTCCCCTTGCTATCTCTCCCCAGCTTCCCACCCCCCACCCTCCCTCCCCTATTTCCCCCCAACTAACCCCAGTGTGTAGTGCTCCCCTCCCTGTGTCCATGTGTTCTCATTGTTCAACACCCGCCTATGAGTGAGAACATGCGGTGTTTGATCTTCTGCTCTTCTGTCAGTTTGCTGAGAATGATGGTTTCCAGGTTCATCCATGTCCCTACAAAGGACCCAAACTCATCGTTTCTGATGGCTGCATAATATTCCATGGTGTATATGTGCCACATTTTCCCTATCCAGTCTATCGTCGATGTGCATTTGGGTTGGTTCCAGGTCTTTACTATTGTAAACAGTGCTGCAATGAACATTCGTGTACACGTGTCCTTATAGTAGAACGATTTGTAATCCTTTGGATATATACCCAGTAATGGGATTGCTGGGTCAAATGGAATTTCTATTTCTAGGTCCTTGAGGAATCGCCACACTGTCTTCCACAATGGTTGAACCAATTTACACTCCCACCAACAGTGCAAAAGTGTTCCTATTTCTCCACATCCTCTCCAGCATCTGTTGTCTCCAGATTTTTTAATGATCGCCATTCTAACCGGCGTGAGATGGTATCTCAGTGTAGATTTGATTTGCATTTCTCTGATGACCAGTGATGATGAGCATTTTTTCATATGTTTGTTGGCCTCACGTATGTCTTCTTTTGAGATGTGTCTGTTCATATCCTTTGCCCACTTTTGAATGGGCTTGTTAGTTTTTTTTTCTTGTAAATCTGCTTTAGTTCTTTGTAAATTACGGATATCAGCCCTTTGTCAGATGGGTAAACTGCAAATATTTTTTCCCAATCTGTTGGTTGCCGATTCACTCTAATGATTGTTTCTTTTGCTGTGCAGAAGCTGTGGAGTTTGATTAGGTCCCATTTGTCTATTTTGGCTTTTGTTGTCAATGCGTTTGGCGTTTTGGTCATGAAGTCCTTGCCTACACCTACATCCTGAATGGTTTTGCCTAGATTTTCTTCTAGGGTTTTTATGGTGTTAGGTCTTATGTTTAAGTCTTTAATCCTTCTGGAGTTAATTTTAGTGCAAGGTGTCAGGAAGGGGTCCAGTTTCTGCTTTCTGCACATGGCTAGCCAGCTTTCCCAACACCATTTATTGAACAGGGAATCCTTTCCCCATTGCTTGTTTTTGACTGGTTTGTCAAAGATCAGATGGTTGTAGATATGTTGTGTTGCCTCCGAGACCTCTGTTCTATTCCATTGGTCAATATCTCTGTTTTGGTACCAGTACCATGCTGTTTTGATTACTGTAGCCTTGTAGTATAGTTTGAAGTCTGGTAGTGTGATGCCCCCCGCTTGTATATTTAGATTCATCGAGTTAGGGACATGTTTCTTCTAAAAGTTGCATTTGGATATTCCTGAGTGAATGGTTGCATAGGGTGTAATGAGAAATATCTGGCTCTAAAACCAAAACGCAGCTATATAGCAGAATGATTGTCAAGGTGTATATTCAACTTACAGAGTCAAACTGAGGTTTGAAGTTAGCAGTTCAGAAACAGTTTCTTTGTAGAGTGTAGAAACAGATATTTCTAGCCATATACAGGTTTATAAGAATTAGTGGTAAAATCGAGACTAAAACACTGAAGAAACTGATATCTCAAACTGCTCTGCTGTTTGTTAGTTCAAATTAAAAAGTTGCATCTATGTTTAGATTCATCGAGTTAGAGACACGTTTCTTCTAAAAGCTGCGTTTCGATATTCCTGAGTGAATGGGTGTATTGGGTGTAATGAGAAATACCTGGCTCTAAAATCAAAACGGAGCTATATCTCAGAATGATAGTCAAGGTGTATATTCAACTTACAGAGTTAAACTGACGTGTGAATGTAGTAGTTTTGTAAACATTTCTTTGGAGAGTGTAGAAACAGATAATTCCAGCCATATACTGGTATATAAGAATTAGCAGTAAGTACAGTCTAAAACAGTGGTGAAATGTACATCTCAAACTGCTCTGCTGTGTGTTCGTTTACCTTAGGAATTTGCGTCTATGTTTCGATTCATCGAGTTAGAAACATGTTTCTTCTAAAAGTTACTTTTTGATATTCTTGAGAGAATGGGTTTATAGTGTGTCATGAGAAATATGTGGCTCTAAAACCAAAACGGAGCTACCTAGCAGAAGGATTGTCAAGGTGTATATTCAACTTACAGAGTTAAACTGATATGTGAATGTAGCAGTTCAGAAACCCTTTGATTGGAGAGTCTAGAAACAGATATAAACAGCCATATACAAGAATTAGCAGAATGATGGAGTCTAAAACACTTGAGAATCGTGTATGTCAAACTGCTCTGTTGTGTGTTCGTTCACCTTTGGACCTTGCATCAACGTTTAGGTTCATCAAATTAGAAACAAGTTTCTTCTAAAAGCTGCGTTTGGATATTCCTGAGTGAATGGGTGTATGGGGTGTAATGACAAATACCTGGCTCTAAAACCAAAACGGAGCTATGTAGCAGAATGACTGTAAAGGTATACATTCTACAGAAATAAAGTGACGTTGAATGCAGCAGTCCAGTAAACCTTCCTTTGGAGAGTGTAGGCACAGATATTTCCAGTCTTATATAGGTATTTTAGAAGTAGCGGTAAGATCGTGTCTAAGACACGGGAGAATCCTATATCTCCAACTGCTCTGCCGTTTTTTCGTTCACCTTAGGGAGTTGCATCTATGTTTAGATTCATCGAGTTAGAAATACGTTTATTCTGAAAGCTGCATTTGGATATTCCGTAGTGAATGGGAGTATAGGGTGTAATGAGAAATATCTGGTTGTAAAACCAAAACGGAGCTAACTACAGAGTGATTGTCAAGGTATATGTTCAACTTACAGAGCTAAACTGATGTGTGAATGTAGCAGTTCAGAAACCCTTTCTATGGAGAGTGTACTAAAATATATTTCCAGCCATATACACGCATATGAGAATTAGCAGTAATATAGAGTCTAAACAGTGTAGAAACTTATATCTCAAACTACTATTCTATGTGTTCTTTCACCTTATGAAGTTGCATCTATGTTTAGATTCATCGATTTAGAAATACGTTCCTTCCAAAAGCTGTGTTAGGATGTTCCTGAGTGAATGGGTGTATCGGGTGTAATGAGTAGTATCTGGCTCTAAATCCAAAACAGAGCTATCTCTCAGAATGATTGTCAAGATGTATATTCAACTTACAGAATAAAACAGATATGTCAATGTAGCAGTTCAGAAACCCTTTCTTTGGGGAGTGTAGAAACAGATATTTCCAGCCATATACAGGTATATAAGAATTAATGGCAAGATGGAGCTTAAAATACTGGAGAAACATATATCTCAAACTGCTCTGCTGTATGTTCGTTCCCCTTAGGAAGTTGCATCTATGTTTAGATTCATCGATTTAGAAACACGTTTCTTCTAAAATCTGTGTTTCGATATTCCTAAGTGAATGGGTTTACAGGGTGTAGTGAGAAATACCTGGCTCTAAAACCAAACTAGCTATCTAGCAGAATGAATGTCAAGGTGTGTATTCAAATTAAAGAGTTAAATTGATGTGTGAATGTAGCAGTTCAGAAACCCTTTCTTTGGAGAGTGTGGAAAGATATTTCCAGCCATATACAGGTATATAAGAATTAGCGGTAAGATCGTGTCTAAAACACTGGATAAATGTATATCTCAAACTGCTCTGCTGTGTGTTCGTTCAACTAAGAAAGTTGCATCGATGTTTCGATGCATCGAGTAGAAACACGTTTCTTCTAAAAGCTATGAGTGGATATTCCTGAGTGAATGGGAGTATAGGATGTAATGGGAAATATCAGGCTCTAAAACCAAAACAGAGGTATATAGCAGAAAGATTGTCAAAGTGTACATTCAACTTACAGAGTTAAACTGATGTGTGAATGTAGCGGTTGAGAAACCCTTTCTTTGGACAGTGTAGAAACAGATATTTCCAGACATATACAGGTGTATTAGAATTAGCGGAAAGATCGAGTCTAAAACAATGGAGAAACGTATACCTCAAACTGCTCTGCTGTGTGTTCCTTCACCACAGGAAGTAGCATATATGTTTAGATTCATCAAGTTAGAAACACGTTTGTTCTAACAGCTGCTTTTGGATATTCCTGAGTGAATGAGAGAATAGGATGTAATGGAAAATATCTGGCTCTAAAACCAAAACGGAGCTCTATAGCAGAATGATTGTCAAAGTCTACATTCAACTTACAGAATTAAACTTATGTGTGAATGTAGCAGTTCTGAATCCCTTTCTTTGGAGAGTGTAGAAACTGATATTTCCCGGCATATACTTGTATATAAGAATTAGCGGTAAGATGGAGTCAAAAACACTGTAGAAACGTATACCTCAAATTGCGCTGCTGTGTGTTTGTTCACCTTAGGATGTTGCATCTATGTTTAGATTCATCGATTTAGAAACAAGTTTCTTCTAAAAGCTGAGTTTGGATATTCCTGAGTGAATGTGAGTATATTGTGTAATGGGAAATATCTGGCTCTAAAACCAAAACGGAGCTATATAGCAGAATGATTGTCAAACTGTACATTCAACTTACAGAGGTAAACTGATGTGTGAATGTTGCAGTTCAGAAACCCTTTCTTTGGAGGTTGTAGAAACAGATATTTCCTGTCATATACAGGTATATAAGAATTAACTGTTAGTTGTAGTCTAAAGCACTGGAGAAAGGTGTATCTCAAACTGCTCTGCTGTGTGTTTGTTCACCTGAGGAAGTTGCATCTAACTTTATATTCATCGAGTTAGAAAAACGTTTCTTCTAATAGTGGGGTTTGGATATTCCTGAGTGAATGGGGGTACAGGATGTAAAGGGAAATATCTGGCTCTAAAACGAAACCAGAGCTATATAGTAGAATAATTGTCAAAGTGTACATTGAACTTACAGAGGTAAACTGATGTGTGAATGTAGCAGTTCAGAAACCCTTTCTTTGGAGAGTGTAGAAACAGATATTTCCAGCCATATACAGGTATACAATAATTAGCGGTAAGATCGAATCTAAAACACTGGAGAAACGTATATCTCAAACTGCTATGCTGTGTGTTCGTTCAGCTTAGTTGAAACTTATGTCGCATACTGCTCTGCTGTGTGTTTGTTCACCTTAGGAATTTGCATCTATGTTTAGATTTGTCGAGTTAGAAACACGTTTCTTCTAAATGCTGCATTTCAGCATTCCTGAGTGAATGGGAGTATAGGATGTAGTGGGAAATATCTGGCTCTAAAACCAAAAAGGAACTGTATAGCAGGATGAATGTCAAAGTGTACATTCAACGTACAGAGTTAAACTGATGTGTGAATGTAGCAGTTCATAAACCCTTTCTTTGGAGAGTGTACAAACAGATATTTCTAGCCATATACAGGTATATAATAATTAGCGCTAAGATCGAGTCTAAAACACTGGAGAAACTTATATCTCAAACTGTTCTGCTGTGTGTTCGTTCACCTTAGGAAGTTGCATCTATGTTTAGATTCATTGTGTTAGAAACACGTTTCTTCAAAAACTGCGTTTGGATATGCCTGAGTGAATGGGAATATAGGGTGCATTGGGAAATATCTGGCTCTAAAATCAAAACGGAGCTATATAGCAGAATGATTGTCAAAGTGTACGTTCAACTTACAGAGGTAAAGTGATGTGTGAATGAATGTAGCCGTTCAGAAACCCTTTCTTTGGAGAGTGAAGAAACAGATATTTCCAGCCTTATGCAGGTATATAAGAATTAGCGGTAAGATGGTGTCTACAACACTGGAGAAACTCATATCTCAAACTGCTCTGCTGTGTGTTTGTTCACCTTAGGAAGCTGCATCTATATTTAAATTCATCGAGTTAGAAACAGTTTTCTTCTAAAAGTTGCGTTTGCTTATCCCTGAGTTAATGGGATTATAGGATGAAATAGGAAATATCTTGCTATAAAACCAAAACGGAGCTATGTAGCATAATGATTGTCAAACTGTATATTCATCTTTCAGATTTAAAGTTATATGTGATTGTAGCAGTTCAGAATCCCTTTCTTTGGAGAGTGTAGAAACAGATATTTCCAGCCATATACAGGTATATAAGAATTAACGGTAAGATCGAGCCTAAACACTGGAGAAACGTATATCTAAAACTTCTCTGCTATGTCTTCGTTCACCTTAGGAAGTGGAATCTATGTTTACCTTCATCGGGTTAGAAACACGTTTCTTCTAAAAGCTGCGTTTGGATATTCCTGAGTGAATGGGAGTAT